>NC_081176.1:15377455-15434955 GCF_012432095.1 Onychostoma macrolepis | reverse complement strand
AGACACCAAGAATTTTGATCGAAACGCTGTCATGGGCAAATAGAGCACATTTACACAACTCAAGGTGTTTATACTTTCAAAACTTCACTGTAGTCCTCCAGAAACTCCCATCATGCATTTCTTTTTCAATTTAACCTGTATTTAACAAGGCAAGTCACTTAAAGATATAGTTCACCCAAAAATGAAAGATGTAGGTGACTTTGTTTCTTCAGTAGAACACAATCGAAGATTTTTAACTCAAACTGTTGCAGCCTGTCAGTCATATAATGGCAGTCAATGGGACTCACGGCTTTGAGAGAGAAAAAAACATACACAGACAAAACCAAATTAAACCCTGCGGCTCGGGATGATACATTGAGGTCTTAAGACACTAAATGATCGGTGTGTGCAAGAAACTGAACAGTATTTATATAATTTTTTACCTCTGATCCACCGCAATGTCCAACTGTCCTGAGCGTGTTCACAACAGCCAGCGTATGGCACGTCAACGTACTCTGGCATAGTAGACGCATGCGCGGAAGCGATCTGTCGTACGTATACTTTACTCATTGTTTACACCGTCACGCGCCGGCTGTTATAATGACCTGAGACGAGAGCGCAGCATTCAAAGACTCCCATAGTAGCGCATTTACATTGAAATACAATGGAAAAGTACCGCAGTGGAATAAAAAATGCGTTCAGAGTGAATGACCCTACTAAAAGCTACTTAACAAATATAGATGGAGGAGTATTGAATAAAACTAAATCACATAGCCAACAATTTCGAAAATCTGACATCCAGGAAATAAATGTCTTAGTCAGCAGTTTTACCACAAATACAGACAAGTGATACCACCACAACCACCAGCAATACTCAATTGTGTCTGCTTTACCACGAAACACAAGCTCATTGATCACCATTGGTCACCGATTCCCTGACATAACATTCATTGCGACCCATTTAACAGATGCACCATTTTATATAAGAACAACTTGAACAGCAATAAACGATAACAATACAGCGAAATAATCAACTAACTACGATCATCTAGCTCTCTATTTATCATTAAAAATTATTTAATCATACCTTTAGCTTACTCAGTAGTGCTGCACAAGTTTGTGTCAGATGTAACAATTAAAATGTGACTCCGTGAAATGGACTGTCCTAAAGTGTTGCTATAGTAGCATCATATTAATACTAGAAAGCCTATGCATGATGATATTTAATGATTTTTTTTAAATATATATTTTATATTTTATTTTATTTCGATTTTTTTAGAGAGTGGTATTTAGCTGTTTGTCCTATGTTTTTATAGATCCACAATCATAAATTTGCAAAAATGTTATTTATTAAATTTATTTTGATTTTTATTTGTTTGTTTGTTTGTTTGTTTGTTTGTTTGTTTTTTAAAATAATTTTATTTAAAAACTATATTTATTTTTATTATTTGTTTTTAAAGCAATTATTTTTCTGCCACTTATAAATGTACAGACAAAAAAAAACAACTTAAAAATATATGTTTGCTATTATTATTGATTTTTAGACTATACTGGAGTGGCATTAAGCCATTTTCCATATACTTTTATAGATCTGCAATAAAAATTTGTATAAATATATATATGTGTGTATATGTATGCATGTATGTATATATCTTATAATTAATTTATTTAGATTTTTTTATTATTATTTTTTATATTTTCTTATTAAATTTAGTTAAGTTTAATAAAAATATGTAATTATTATTTTAAGACAGTTTGTTTGGCCCTGTTGATCACGAGTGTTGTAAATTTGCAGAGAAAAAAATTTATTTATTGCTGTCCCCTGAAAAATCCCATCATGCATCATTTTATTCATTTCGACCTTCTGTAAACCTTTTTTTCTTCCTTTTGAAAAAGAAAAAAAATGAATCCAAGAAAGCGAATGTTTTTAAACATGGCATTTTTATCCATTTGCCCTTGCTTTCAACAGATCTGTAGTCACGATGGTGCCCATTTACACAACTCATATCATCCAATTTCATGTTTTGAAACCGGTGCATGCTCTACATATTATTCCCGGTTTGAACCTTTCAGTATTCGGTTCATCCAAGTTTTTAGCCATCCGTCCTGGACCGTTACAGATCGGCGGCCACAAAGGTGGCACCGCAGAGCCACTCCAGACAGTGATAAGGGTTCAGATACGCAGCGGGAGTTGTTTTCTGCTAGTGTCTGGCTTTCTTTCGGCAAGCCGGCTCGTTAAGAGACAGCACAGCAGTGGAGCTTTTATTCGGCTTCTCACAAATTCAGCTGACATTTTAGAAGATCCATACGAGACCTTTCAGTGAGAGCGAGAGTGAGAAGGAGAGGGCGAGAAAGAAAGAAAGAAAGGGTAATGCAAAGCTCGGAGGGGATGGTGTGAAAAAGAAGAGCGCTAGAATCCGAAAAGGGAAAGCGAACGAGCAAATCAGAGGTGTGGAAATTCATTAGCGGCCCTCGAAGGAAGACAATCGTAATTATCAAACTCCTCCACAGCCTCGCGGATCCAAATAAACCGCCGACATCAAAACTTCGTCATTACGGACCGAGCGTCCTGTCACGTTTTTGACGATCGGCTCCCTCAGGGAGACGGTGAGACAACAGTTACGAGACAGATAATGTATTTCAGCGCCTCCACATCGTAAAGATGCTTTTCTGAGATGGAAGGGCACAAGGGAGGCTTTAAATGTAGACCGTATTTTTTTCCCCCCGCCGTGTCCCGTGGCGCCATATGGCAGAGAGATGTGAAACTGCTGGTCTGAGGGAAGGAAATCAGTCAAACGCAAAACAGACAGCATCTGTTCCTCGCTCGGTGAGCTCGACGCGTGTTAGCGTTCTTCCCGTCAGACGACTGCAGAGAACTGTGATGGCCCTTTGTGGCTGTGAGCGCCCGGCCAGAGGCCCACATTAAAGACTAGCTCAAGAAATGAAAGGAAAATTGAATCATTTGCTCACTCCCATGCTGTTTTGGATGCTCGCAAAAAGAGAAATTGCGAATAATGTCCTGGTCGCTCTTTTCCATGCATTTACAATGAGCTTTTTTCACTAACTCCTGAAGGTGACCGGCCTACTTTAGATAAGATTAATATCATGCTTAATTCAAAGAAAGCCTTTTAAATAGTTGAATATCTTTTTTTAAACAAAATACAAATAACAGTAATTTATGCAAGCAACACATGAAATCAATAATTATATCTATCTATCTATCTATCTATATATATATATATATATATATATATATATATATATATATATATATATATATATATATATATATATATATATAGTGTGTGTGTTTTATTTTTTACTCTAATTAAAAATATATAAATAATGTTTATATATATAATAAAATTTAACATTTGATTAATAGTATATTAATCAAATAAATAAATATATATATATATATATATATATATATATATATATATATATATATATATATATATATATATATATATATATATATATATATATATATATATATATATATATAAAATAAAATTGTATATTAATCAAATTGAATGAATTAATCGTAATTTATTTTAAAAAACTAACTCAATAGAAAAAGCCATTGTTTTAATATATAATAAAATTATAATAGTACGGTTTTATCAAAAACACAATTTAATTTAATTATTATTCAATTCTAATTATTAAATAAAAAATTTAAAGGTCCTTGCACACTGAGTCTGAAATTTTTGTATGCATTTTTCGTATTCGTCATCATTTCCTATCAAAATGCTTGCTACGGATGTGAAAACGCAGTAAATTGAACCTGGTCCGAATATTTTTATTTTTTTATGACGGACGAAAGTTTCGGAGGCAGTGTGTAAACGTGATTGACACAATGTGAGGTCATATTTATTATTAAACGTGCAAAAATTTCAGACGAAAATGTGCAGTGGCCTTGAGTCTGAAATTTTCGTATGCGTTTTTCATATTCGTTATCCTAAAAATTTGTCACGCACAGAAACCTTGCACACCGAGTCCGATGTGTATTAATTAATCAGTTGCAAAACAATTAGCAAAACAGTACTAAATGGAGTCTAAATGCTTGCTACGGATGCGAAAAAAGCAGAAAATCGAACCCGATCCGAATTTTTTTATGATGGACGAAAGTTTCGGAAACAGTGTGTAAACGTGATTGACACAACGTGAGGTCGTATTTATTTTTCAACGTGCAAAAATTTCACACTCAGTGTGCAATGGCCTTAAGACTCAATAAAATGGATTTTTGATTAATAGTATATATTTTTAATTAAAAATAATAAAGTTACAGTAATTCTATTTATTGTATTTTTCATATAATAAAATTGGATATTGTATTATATAATAGTGTATTTTTATTAAAATATTATGAAAGTTAAAACTTAACACACTGGATATTTAATTTTAGCATATATTTTTAATTAAAATAATACTACAGTTAAATTACAGTTATTCAATGTGTATTATTAAAGGCAGATGTAAGGCTTTTGAAGATGCTTGGATAACGGGGATATATTTGATGAGATAATAAAAGATATGTGAAGATATGTCGGAAATGTTTTGTACTAGGAGGCCTTTATTTAGTTATTTTTATTTTATTGTATTATTTGATTAATTTTATTTATGTGTGTATTTGTGTGTATATGGGTATTTGTGTATATGCATGTATATATTGGATTTCTGGCCTGTTTATTGTTGCATGTGAATGTATATGAGCATTTATGCTATAAGTTTGTGTCATTATAACTAGTTATTTTTGTTATTTAGTTAAAAGCAATAAATATATTTAAAATTACAGTAATTCATTAACTCATTAAGTACATGATGCTAATTATTATATTCATATATAATACATTTGTGTTTGATTATTTAATTTTAGTATTTAATATTATTAAATTTGTAAATATAATTTACAAATTTTTACCCTCTTCTTTTGTGTTCCAAGAAAGAAATTAAGTAATACAGTCATTAAGCCATAATTAAATTTTTGGGTGAAATATCAGTTTATATTAGACTAGTTTTGTGTTGTAAAATGTGAATATCAAGTTGAAACAGAACTGAGGTATCGTTTATAACAGTGGACCGATGTTGACCCCCATAAATTTAACTCATCCTCCATCTCTCTCTCTCTCTCTCTCTGTTAGCTCCCAGCACATCTTCATCATTACCGGATCACCCCTCACCCTCCTCATCGCTCACTACCATCTGCATCTCTGATTCAGACCAAGAAAACGAACCAGCCACCCCCAGCACCCCACAAACTCCACACACACGTCCAAACCTACAGGCCAGTCCGGATGTGGCAGAAACACACATGGATCAATCTGAAGAAACACAACAAAAGAATGAGTTCACCTCACAAACTCTCTCCTGCAGTGATCCAGGTCTGTTTCAAACACGCTGCCGCCAACACGTTAAAGGAATAATTCATCCTAAAATGTAAATTCTCTTATCATTTACTTTAGATCAACCGATATTGTTTATGAGTGATACTGATTGTTTTTAAGTGTCAAATAACCAGTATGAAGAACCAACACTAAACTAAAGCACTCGACACTAACTTCTGAAGGTGAACAGCCCGTTTTACAAGAATATTGCATTGAATGATAATTTAATTTAAAAAACTAAATAAATGCCTTTTAATATATTAAATATTAAAATACAAATAAAATCAAATATATCCAAGCAATATTGGATAGTCAAAAAAAAAGTCAAGCAGTTATCGTTTTTTATGTACTGTAAAAGCTGATGACTGTGTGCCTTTTTTAAACCAATATTTGCAGTAATTTTCACCTTAAAACTTATATGATTTTTTTGTCATACAAGTTTTGATCCATGTTAAAGCAAATTTTTTCCCCATACTACAAAAGCAATTAGTTATGAGACACTTACGAGATATTTCCGTGCCAATTATACAGAAACTCCAGACATTTTTAATTTTATTATTTTAAATTTTGTTTTTAAATATATTCATAATTTGTGTATTTATTAATCTTTTATATTATTTTAAATTACATTTTTTATAAAAAAAATACAATTTTATTTTATATATAATTTGTTTAATTCAACAGTTATAATTTAATATTTTATATTATTAAAAAATATTCATAATTTTATTTGCATATTTATCAATCTTTTATATTATTTAAAATACAATCTTATTTTATGTATAATTTAACAGTTATTTAATATTATTTTTCAATATATATTTCAAATGTATTCATAATTTTATTTGTATATTTATCTATTTTATATTATTTTTTAAAATGCTTACTTTATTAATAAAAAATAAAAATGATATAATTTATGTGTAATTTAACAGTTATTTCATATTTTATATTATTTAAAAATATTACATTTTGTTTAAAAAAAAAAAAAAAAGATTAAAAAAAAATGCAATAAAAGCTGGAGATTATACAAGTAATATAATTATAAGACAGACCTTCAGACCCGAATGACTTTTTGCCAAAGTTTTCTTTTTTTATATATAAAGTTACGAGTTACAAGACGTGCAATTCGGGCGTCATCGAATCCGAAAAGCAGCAAAGAGAAGCTTGCACCCTTTGCGAAATATCTCCCATTGCGCTCTTTAAGAGAACATATCAGCCCTCGATGATCAAAATTACCTTCTAAGAACAATTTCACAGTTGCGTCACCGCAGCTAAGAGCACGTCTGCATGAAACATGGATAATAACAGGCCATTTCAAAGCCAGACAATCGACGAGCGTTCACCTTTCTTATAAAGAGTGCAATTTTCAGACACTGCAGGGTTTGTCTTAACGCCCACCTTTACGACACGCGCGCACAGAATCCCAGCTTCCCAGCAGCATACAGTAAGCATAATGGCTCTTTAATAACACGTTGTGATTGGCCAGCCAGCGACGGCTCGGCTATTTTAGACCGCAGTAGGGTTCTGGTAACTAAGCCTCGTGGGGCGTCTTTGCAGCAAGCCTGACCCAAATGAATGTAGAACAGCTCTGTGGGACGAAATCCGGACGAATCCGATTTCTCCAAGCCGCGGGATCGTTTGAGGTCACTGCGTACCTGCTGCATTCCAGCGTTCGTTAGCGCTCGCGTCACCTGACCTTTATCAGGAGCATAATGATCATCCGCTCCTCATCCTCTCATTGCCCTGCTCTCTTTTTTTCTCCTCCTATTAGTCACTACGACTTTCCCATCATGTCTCTCTCTCTCTCTCTCTCTCTCTCTGATAGCTAATGACATTCACATTCAAAAGGAGTCAGACGACTCTGTTCCCGTGTACGACAGTCTGAAGTTCTGCGCCAGCAAAAACACCGACAGGATCTACATCTACGACAAGGTATACAGTGTTAGAAACCCAAGCAGCTGCAGTGTATTCAATATTCACGTTATATTTGCCAAGATTTTGTCGCCTAACATGACGAATGTTGCGATAAAGCATTTTATTTGACTCTTGACATTTCCTGAGCATTGTGAGTTTTAATTATAACGTATCTTGCCATCGAAATGGCACCTTATTTCTGTGAATCAGTTCTAATGAATCCTGTGTTTTAGTGAATCAAATCAAGTGTTTGATTCAGTTCTTTTACTGAAAAAAATGACTGTGCTTGGGGCTGAATTCAGAGTTTGAACCAGTTTGAAAAGTTGATCTAAAATCATCTCCTTTAAAGCACTGCAGAAAAGAAACTAGATTAACTAGCTGGCTTCACTAGTGAGGATTAGTATTGGTATGGAATAGTAAAGATTGTTTCGTTCATAGTTGAGCAAAGAGATTTACACTTGGCCTCATTTTTATTTTAAATATTTTTTAGATTTTTATGTAATTTTTTTTTTTTAATTAGAATGCATTTTTGTTTATAATGTAGAATTTTATAATTAAAATATTATATTATTTAAAAATTATTTTTATAAAGAATAAAATGTATAATTTTATATGTAGAATTATGTAATTATACGTTAATTACATATATAAAATATAAATGTCATTTTATAAATACATAATACTTAAAAAAAATTAAATACATGTGAAGTGTTTAATGTTATTAAAAATGTAAATTTGTTTAAAAAAATTACATTCATATTTTTTTGTATAATTTAGCAGTTTGTATGTAATATTTTATATTATATATATATATATATATATATATATGTGTGTGTGTATGTATGTATGTATGTATATATATATATATATATATATATATATAGCAGGTCCTAATATTTTAAAAAAATATATTACTTTTATTTTAAAAAATGTATATGAAAATGGCCCTAAATGTTCTCTGGATCGAGTCTTGAACACACGGTTTGATGGCCAGAGCTTCCAGTGTTAATCTGAGGGCAAATAAAGTGTTGAAATCTCTCGTCCTCGTTTGTACAGCAACACACCGGGATTCTTATAGTTCTCTGCAACTGTATTAAATGGAAGCAGATATAAGCAGGGGGCCTCTAATTGACTTTGATTGAGAAATATTATCCGGGTTGGTTTTTAATAAGAGCTTTTCCTGAGGCCATCTCAGCCGAGCAGTGATGAATGGTGGAGTTTAGCAGGAAGACAGAGGAAGAGCTGGAAAAGATGCCTGCCGTGGGCTGGAAATGTAATCTTTTGTTTCCCTGTGGACAGACGTTGTGGGACGGCGGTCCAGCTGGTGGAGGAAAACTGGACCGCTGCCTGTAAGGGCCGTTCTTGTGATTGGCAGCTCTTTAATGAACGTCTCTCCGCTCGCGTGAACACGGCTCGCTGTCATCATGACCTTGAGGGACGACCTTTGGGTCTCTTTTCATATTCATATTTCTCACTTAAAGTAACAGCAGTGTTACTTTTTTAGATTCTCTGACTGCACTGATTTATATGTTTTTATTATTATTAATTACTATTTTTATGTAAATATTTTGTTTGGCATAGGCATTAGAGTTGTGGTATAGTGTTCTAATGTTTTTCAGGCAGTATTCACTATATATATATATATATATATATATATATATATATATATATATATATATATATATATATATATATATATATATTAGGGCTGTCAAAATGAATGTTAATGCGTTAACGCAAATTAATTTTAATGGCACTAATTTTATTAACGCAGCACGCATTTTCTGTTTGACCCATGACCTCGCCCATAGTTGGAGAAATGGATGGAGATGCTGACAGTGTTGCCAACTTAGCGACTTTTCAGACCCCTTTAGCAACTTGATTTTCTTTTCTTTTTTTTTTAAAGCGCCTAGCGACCAATCTTTAGGGTTTGCCCAAACCTTATTTCGTTTCTGAGACTCGCCGCACGAGCGCAAGGTCTCTCTTTCCAGCTGCACACACACCTCTCTTTTTCTCTCTCTTCACGTCTGCTCTGTTCAGCGAGCGGCTGAGAGGAGCAGCGCTTTCAGTTAAAACAGATATTATGTTGCTTCTCTAATTTTACATGCAAGTATAGCCAAAATCACAGCACAGCTATTGTCTTTATCATATGTGTAGCCTATTTAATTTCATCAGACGACGGCTCGATTATAGGCTAAATCAGGATTTTTGTGCAGATTAACATCTTGGAAGGGAGAGCTGGTTATGTAGTCTTAATGGGTCATGTTTCAGTCACAATTTCATATTCGTTCCGTTGTCTGACAACAGAAACAGTAAAATAAATCAATGAAAACAGTTTTATTGAGAATTTGGCTGCTTCAAATTACAGTATGTGGCACAGAGAGGCAAACAAATCCAATAATAAATAATAAATGTACATTTTGCATGTTCAGAGGAAGTGAGCTGCCCTGTCATGTGAAAATGTAAACAGGTTTGTGTAAGTAAATTGCTCAGTGCAAAGAAAGAGAAGTAATGGGAACCTTCATGTGTCTAATAGACATGAACAAGTTCTATGAAAAACATCTATGACCTTTGAAACATGTCTAGTCTTCATGCTCTGTTGAGTATGGTTTTACTAACAATAAACATATTTTGCATAAAGTGTCCGCATTGTCCATGCCCATGTTGATTAGAGTATTAAAAACTTGAAACGTATTAATTTAAGGTACATTTAGAACAAATAAAAATGTGTGATGAAGTTGTGATTAATTGCGAGTTAACTCACGACAATCAAGCAATTAATAGTGATTAAATATTTTAATCGATTGACAGCCCTAATTTATATATATATATATAGTGTGTGTGTGTGTATATATGTACATTACATATACACACACACAAAATAAAATTATATATAATATATATAATATAATTTTAATATGTTTATAATAATTTTATATATTTTGTGTATTTTACATTAATTTGTTTTAATTGTATTTTAGATTTTAATGTAATGTTTTATTTTGTAATTAAAAAAATTATATTAAATTTATATTTAATAAATATAGTTTATAGATGTTCATTAACTATGAATCATGACATTATTGGTTTGGTGGTTCTTAATTTAATTAAATTTTATTTTACACACATGTTTTCATACATACACACGTGCACACACACACACACACATACATATATATATATATATATATATATATATATATATATATATATTAATAAGATATTATATTATTATAATTATATTTATATATATGTACGTGTGTGTGTGTGTGTGTGTGCATGTATGCATGTATGTACATATAATTAAAAATGTGTTTATATCATCCGCTCCTCTCATCCTCTGTGTTTATAATAAATGATTTTGTTTATTTCACATTAATTTGTTTTAATTGTATTTTTATATTTTAATTATTTAAAAATATAAGAAAATTTATATTTAGTAAATATACAGGTGCTGGTCATATAATTAGAATATCATCAAAAGTTGATTTATTTCACTAATTCCATTCAAAAAGTGAAACTTGTATATTATATTCATTCATTACACACAGACTGATATATTTCAAATGTTTATTTCTTTTAATTTTGATGATTAGAGCTTACAGCTCATGAAAGTCAAAAATCAGTATCTCAAAATATTAGAATATTACTTAAGACCAATACAAAGAAAGGATTTTTAGAAATCTTGGCCAACTGAAAAGTATGAAAATGAAAAGTATGAGCATGTACAGCACTCAATACTTAGTTGGGGCTCCTTTTGCCTGAATTACTGCAGCAATGCGGCGTGGCATGGAGTCGATCAGTCTGTGGCACTGCTCAGGTGTTATGAGAGCCCAGGTTGCTCTGATAGTGGCCTTCAGCTCATCTGCATTGTTGGGTCTGGTGTCTCTCATCTTCCTCTTGACAATATCCCACAGATCCCAATCAAGCACAGTAACACTATGGTCATTGAACCAGCTTTTGGTACCTTTGGCAGTGTGGGCAGGTGCCAGGTCCTGCTGGAAAATGAAATCAGCATCTCCATAAAGCTTGTCAACAGAAGGAAGCATGAAGTGCTCTAAAATTTCCTGGTAGATGGCTGTGTTGACTGTGGACATCAGAAAACACAGTGGACCAACACCAGCAGATGACATGGCAGCCCAAATCATCACTGACTGTGGAAACTTCACACTGGACTTCAAGCAACATGGATTCTGTGCCTCCACTCTTCCTTCAGACTCTGGGACCTTGATTTCCAAATGAAATGTAAGATTTACTTTCATCTGAAAAGAGGACTTTGGACCACTGAGCAACAGTCCAGTTCTTTTTCTCCACAGCCCAGGTAAGATGCTTCTGACGTTGTCTCTGGTTCAGAAGTGGCTTGGTAGCCCTTTTCCTGAAGACGTCTGAGCGTGGTGACTCTTGATGCACTGACTCCAGCTTCAGTTCTCTCCTTGTGAAGCTCTCCCAAGTGTTTGAATCGGCTTTGTTTGACTGTATTCTCAAGCTTGCGGTCATCCCTGTTGCTTGTGCACCTTTTCCTACCCAAATTCTTCCTTCCAGTCAACTTTGCATTTAATATGCTTTGATACAGCACTCTGTAAACAGCCACACCTTTCAGTAATGACCTTCTGTGACTTACCCTCTTTGTGGAGGGTGTCAATGTTCGTCTTCTGGATCATTGCCAAGTCAGCAGTCTTCCCCATTATTGTGGTTTCAAAGAACAAATACCCAGAATTTAAACTGTAGGGATGGTCATTTATTCAAACTCAAATGTAAATATTCTAATATTTTGAGATACTGATTTTTGACTTTCATGAGCTGTAAGCTCTAATCATCAAAATTAAAAGAAATAAACATTTGAAATATATCAGTCTGTGTGTAATGAATGAATATAATATACAAGTTTCACTTTTTGAATGGAATTAGTGAAATAAATCAACTTTTTGATGATATTCTAATTATATGACCAGCACCTGTATATTTTATGGATTTTCATTAGCTGTGAGTGTGAATCATAACATTACTGGTTAGGTGGTTTCAATAATTAATTTCTATATTTTTTAATTATATCTTGTTTTTGTCAAATTATTTGATAAATATATAAAATAAGTCAATTTAAATTGATCTTTTTCTGTTCTACCCTTTTCATCGGTTTTATCTGTGGTAGTTAGTCATGTGAATTAAGTTGATCACTTTTAGTTGTATTTGCAATATCTGCAATTTATATTTATATATTCATAAATAACTGTCTTTTTCCTTATTTGCTGAATATAGTTATTGAATCTTTTTTTTTTTTTTATGTGCACCAAAATACTTCTGTACTTACATTTTTCTGAAACATTTAAAAACTGATCAGATGCCCCACAGATACTTCAATGAACTCTTTTGAGTGATGACAGAAATGATTCATTGAATCATTTTGAACAAATTCACTGAAACTAGCAGTTTAAAGGAACTGATTCACAGAAATTAATCAAATTTCAAAACAAGTGCAGAGCCTAAAACTAGTCCACCAGCAGAGTCTTGAGGAAACGTCAAATAAAAACAGTTAAATAAATCGCGATACTCACAATGCTGCTTAATTTTATATTATCAATAAAATATTAAACATATAGTAAATATTCAGTATATATGGTCGCTCAGCACTGAGTTTGGTGTGTGTGTTTCTACAGGAGGGCCTCCCGCTCCACAGTAACTTCATTCCCTTGGATATCAGACTGCAGAACTGGGAGGAACTGCCACCAGAATTCAATCACAGCGAGAACAGGAGACAGGTGTGTGTGTGTGTGTGTGTGTGTGTGTGTGTGTGTGACGGGATCTTCAAGTACTGTTTCATCAGATTTCTTGAAACGCATCTGTGTGTGTGTGTGTGTGTGTGTGTGTGTGTCAGGTTGTGCGATTCGTGCACGAGTGGAGCTCTCTGACTGCGATGAGGCAGAGGATGGTGAGGAAGAGTGGAAGAGTGTTTCACAGCCCCATCCTGCTGCTAGAGGAGCTCACTCAATCCCAGCGCCGGCACAGCAGCACCTCCAGGCAAGAAACACACACATACACACGTGTGGGTGGATCTGAATCTCATTGACTCAGATGTGGGTGTCAATCAAATTAAGTGTGATTTTGTTTGTTTGTTTGTTTTCCCCCACACTCAAAATGTTAAACTTAATCATTAAAGTCATGGGACCTATGTTTTATTTTAATTATATATTTTATTTTATTTTATATATTATAATTTAGTTTATAGTTTAGTTTCACATTTTTCATCTATTTCTGTAATATATACACTACTGTTCAGAAGTTTGGGGTTGGTATACATTTTTATATTTTTGAAAGTCTTATGTTCAAAAGTATCAAAAAACTGTAAAATTGTGAAATATTAATGCAATTTAAAATACCTGGTTTATATTTGAATATGTTTTAAACTTAAATCAGGGTTCCTATGGGGTTTGGAAAAGTATGGAAAAAAGAAAGCAGAGTTTGGAAAAATATTTGTGTTTCCAGACTTTTCCCCCTATTTAGTTTTTTTAATAGAAAATTAAGAATTTAATGAAAGTGTACAAGAAGTGAGATTTCATGACAGCTGTTTAGTGATTCTTTAGTGATTGTCAAATATGCACGTTTTTAGGGCTGCGACTAACGATTATTTTAATAATCGATTAATCTGTCGATTATTTTTTCGATTAATCGATGAATCGGATAAAAACACAAAAAACCCAAGAAAAGCAGAAAAAACAGAACTAAAATCTTTAGAAAGTGCACAAACATGTTGCTCCTTGAACATCCCTGAGCTGTTATAATAATAATAAAATAAAATAAAAATGGAGTAACACAAAAAACATACACATGTATGCTTTACATCTGCCAAATATATAGACTTTTTTTTTTAAATAAAGTGCCACCTAAGCTGCCAGAACAATAAATAATTTATAAAAAATAAAGAACAATACAAATCAGAAAATTTAACAGGATTTGTTTGAATGTCAGAACTTGTTCTCTACACTACAGACGCACACACTCGCAGACGCACACACTCGTAGACGCACACACTTTTGCAGACGCACACACTCACAAACTCTCACACTGACACACACACACTCTCTCTCTCTCTCTCTCTCTCTCAAGTTCACTTGAAGCTTATTCATTAAATTATTACCATCATTGTAGTAAGTGCAAGGTTCATTTATACACCACATTTAAACACAGTTTAAGATGACCAAGTGCTATAAAAGAACTTTAAAATTAAATTAAAAAGTACAACACACACAAATTTATTTGTCAATAATAACCTATATGGGACAAAGCACAGAATATACACTGCAAAAAATGCTTTTCTGACTTAGTAGTTTTGTCCTGTTTTCAGTCCAAATATCTAAAAAAATTCTTAAATCAAGATACATTTACTAGACACATGAAATAGCATAAGAAATTGTCTTGTTTTCTAAAAAAAACACCTCAAAATTAAGTGATTGTTTGCTTAAAACAAGCAAAATTATCTGCCAATGGGGTAAGAAAAATAATCTTAATGAGATATAATCTCAAACAGAAGTTTTAAGCATCACTTAATTTTCTCATGCCATTTTTCTAGTAATCTTGATTTAAGATTTTTTTAGATATTTGGACTGGAAACGAGACAAAATTACTAAGTAAGAAAAGCTTTTATTGCAGTGTAGCTATACATGACAACAGATTGAAAAATGAATGGTCCAAAAAAGGCGAGTGAATAAAAACGTGTCTTTAGTCTTGCAATGCAATTGCGTTGCGAAAAAGCGGAGATCTGTCTCCTCCAGGCTGTGCGCGGCGCGTCCATCTGAATGGAGGCGGGGTGAAGGTACGAGGTTTCGCTGAGAGCTTGATGATCCAATGGCGTTACGAAGTTTTACTGACAAGCTCTTTTTAATGCTTATCATTGGTTAACTATTTTTTAAAACCCTCTGATTTAAAATAATAATAACTCAAGTTTGGATAATTTTTCACAGCACCTGACTGGGCTAGGGTATGGAAACTGCCATACTCTGCCATACGCAAACGCCGCGCCCCTGCTCCCGTGCCATGCCATGTCGCTTTTGCATATTTTGCAGTTAACACACTTTTTCTGTTTATTTAGTGTGAAATGCTCCCACACCTTGGATGACTTGGGTCGCACGGATTTCTCTCCCTCCACCATGTATCTTTCCTCTACCTCCGCTCGTTTTTTTTTTATTTTTGCTCCGCCTGTCTATGAGGCGCCGAACTCTGCTAGCGTCAGTGCGCGAGAGAGACCGAGTGTGTTTACTCCACTCCGCGCTCAACTAAAGTTTTTTTTAATTTATTTATTTATTTTTTAATAATCAAACGTCTCCGCGTCGCGCGACACAACGAATCGATTATGAAATTCTTTGCCAACTCTTTTAGTAATCGATTTTTATACTCACAACCGGCGCAACGTCATAGAATGTCTCTGAACAGGTTCACGCCCACTTTTGGGGGAAAACAAACCGCTATACAGCATCGGATCGAGGAAGTGGACTAACCTTACAACATGCCAAAGAGTTGTTGTGTGGTTGGGTGCACCAATAATGTTTGTAAAAACCCAAATTTAGCCCAGGCTACCTGCCATCATCATCCATATCTTGCTGTTATGGAAATATCATGAATTACGGATGATGCTATCGAAAGCCAAGCCAGGCTAACGTTAGTTGTATGGCTGGACAGAAAAGTGCACTCAATACTAATATATACATTTAAAGATGTTTACTTTCAAATACGAAGTAAAATCATTCACTGGCTTACCTGGTGATTAGATTAGGTACGAGTAAATGTCCGGTAAGACACCTCTGGCCACTGGGTGGGGTTGTTACACCAATTTGACGCTGGGATAATGAGTTTTTAAATTGACCAAATTAAGTTTGTGGATGTATCTTTCACGCTCTATGGCAGGCAGGGTGGACATATAATTACTTGACATGTTTAATCTGAGTGATTTCTTAAGTTATTCACGCCTGCCGGCTGTGTACGGACGTTGCTTTTTGCCGCTATTTTGTATTGAAGTCTATGGGAAGTCTAGTTTATTTTCCCCCAAAAAGGGGCGGTGACGAAATTGACAGTTACGTTCCCGGATGTGCCGGTAGTACGTATCGATTTTATCGATTCGTTGTTGCAGCCCTACACGTTTTGATTATGCAAAATGCAGGTAATAACCATTTTGGCATTCTTCTTACAATATTCTTAGCACCGTATTACATAGCCTCAAGGACCTTTGCAAAATAAAAAATATACAGACTTTTGTGTGCGCATGAGAAACCATTAAACTTAGCATATAGGACAATGCACACTGAGCCACCTATTGTGACATCAGCCCATTTCGCGGTGTGGTTTCTTGGCCTCCACAAAGTATGTGTTAAAGAGACCTGAGGCCTTTAAATATTGCATACTGCCCTAATGAAAGCCTCTGTTAATTCATGTGCATCCATGTTCTCGTTTTATTCACAGTGATGAACAAAGAAAATAGGTTATATAAAACTAGAAATTTTAATGCATTAAGCATGCAAAAAAAAATTCTATGTGCATGTGAATTGTTTCGTAAAAGTCTGTATTTTTTTATTATTATTCTCTTTTTATTTTAGGGACTCCGTAGGTTGTCACTTCAAGAAAATAAATGAAAAAAACCCTGAGAAAATAAAAATAATGACAGATGACTGTACTATATACCAAATATAAAGCTGAAAATAATGCTCTATTAATCATTTATGCTAAATATAGTCCAAAAATCTACTGAGAGGTTTGGAAATTTGAGTCTGGAAAAATATGGAATTTTAAAATGGAAAATGGGTAGGAACCCTGTTAAATTTATTCCTGTGATGCAAAGCTGAATTTTCAGTGTCACATGATCCTTCAGAAATCATTCTAATATGTTGATAATAATATTTTTGTAGATACCATTATACTTTTTTTTTTTTTCAGGATTCTTTGATAATTAGAAAGGTCAAAATAACAGCATTTATTTGAAATAAAAAATGGAAAATATGTCAAATTCTTTCCAAATAAATTACACTGAGCTAAACTATATTTTATATTATATTATATGTATATTTATGTATTTTTAAATGTTATATTGTTTAAAGTTAATCTATTTAATTGTATTTATTTTATTTTAAAATAAATACAATTATTTAATTTTTATTTTATATTTCTTGAAATTAAAATATATATATATATATATTCTTATATTTTTGTATTTTAATCAATAAAAATAATAATAATAATAAAGGTTTTTTTTCACCCAATTCTTCAGTCTTATTCATGTGGGTTTTAATTTTATTTATTTATTTTTTTCTGTTTCTGCAATATCTTTTAGTTGATTTCTGCAGAAGTTTCACCTGAGGCTATGAATAATGTGAGATGATTGGTGAGGTAGTTTTTAATTTAATACGTTTTATTTGAGGATTTTTCGACGCATTACAAGCATCAGTTTGCTGTTCTGTTACACAAACATCAGCTCTGTGTGCTCTTTCTGGTAGCAGATACTGTACTGCCCTCTTCATGCCACCACGATGTTCCCTTTCTGGCACTCAGTGTTCCTCACTGTCTCTCTCTCTCTCTCTCTCTGTCAGGTATCTCTCCAGACAGGATGTAGCTCAGACCTCCATCGCTGTGGCCCAGAAAGAGGGCGGAGCTCTCCGCATCATCAGCAAGGACAACAGTCCGAAAAGACAATCCTCATCCAAACCTACTGACCCCAGCAACAGGTCTGACCAGCCATAACACTTAATAATAATAATAATAACTGTTATTTTTGTTGACGTTATTGCTATACAAATTTAGTTATTAATATTATTAATTGATGTCACAACAATAGTTACAAATGGCAGCTTGTTTTTATGTGATAACTTATGCAAAAATTGTCATTTTATTTTTGCTTTTTGAAAATTCCATTTGTATAACGCTAAAAGTAATAGTAATGATATGTGCCATTTGTTTTTTACAATAGAAAGTCACAAATTAAGATTTATTGATTTTTTTTTTTTTTATTATTATTATTTCTGCTTATTGAAACTATTAATTAGACAACCACCACCTTCAACAACATCATAGCAACTGCATAGTTACGCAGTAAAAGCCACCCATAACACCCTAGCAACCACTCATAACACCCTAGCAACCACATAGCATCACCTGGTTATCAACTAGTGAGTATTTCAAACGTTAAATCCTTCAGAAGACGACCATCAAGAACAACCATCAAAAACATCATAGCAACTGCATAGCAACACAGTAAAACATTCATAAAATCCTAGCAACCACTCATAACACCCTAGCAACCACATAGCATCACCTGGTTATCAACTAGTTGAGATACTAGAAATACTAGCGAGTATTTCAAACGTTAAATCTTTCAGAAGACAATCAGCAAAGAACAACCATTAAAAACATTATGGCAACACCGTTAAACACTCATAACATCCTAGCTACTCCTCATAACACCCTAGCAACAACATAGCATCACCTGGTTATCAACTAGTGAGTATTTCAAACGTTAAATCCTTCAGAAGACGACCATCTAGAACAACCATCAAAAACATCATAGCAACTGCATAGCAATGCAGTAAAACATTCATAAAACCCTAGCAACCACTCATAACACCCTAGCAACCACATAGCATCACCTGGTTATCAACTAGTGAGTATTTCAAACGTTAAATCCTTCAGAAGACGACCATCTAGAACAACCATCAAAAACATCATAGCAACTGCATAGCAATGCAGTAAAACACTCATAGTACCCTGGCAACCACATATCAACACCTGTTTAACTATAGTGAGCATTTCAAATGTTAAATCCTTCAGAAGACAACCATCAAGAACGACCATCAAAAGTGTCATAGCAATGCAGTAAAAACACTTATAACACTCTAGCAACCACATAGCAACACCCACTTATCGACCAGTGAGCATTTCAAACACTAACTCCTTCAACGGACTGAGTTTGGTGAAGCGGCCACACGCGTGATCTCAGCGAGTTCTCGACAGCGAGAACGAGGCAATAACGCGGCAATAGCTGATGAAGTCATCAACACACTCGCGTGCATGGGCCCTGTCAGCCGCGCTGTGGCTTTTTGATCATATGTGACAGCTGTTTCCTCTCGTACTTTGTGGCTGCGTGAGAAAGTCATCAGACTTTGTTGTCGCACGATGAGATCTCAAACCGCGACGGCTGCTGCCCCAGGTGTAGCTAATCCACAAATGGAAATGAATATATATGTTTTTCACTTGGCTTTGCTCCCGCGGTCAGGGTGGAGACTGTCGCTGACAGATACATATTTATGAATTTGCATCACTCCTGCAAAAAAAAAAAATATATATATATATATATATATTGTACAGCGAGTGACAATTTACTTTGCAAGTGCATTTCGGCATGTAATTATGTGTGTAGCAGCGAACGGTTAACCTTGTAAAGCTGCGATATGAGTGTGTGTGTGGAGTGTGTTCAAGAATGCTTAGTGCAGAGGATAAGGGCTTAATCCACACACACACGCGAGTGCTGCGGCGTCGCCATGGAAACCGCGGGAGGAAAAAATTGCGACGTACTGAGCGCTGTCTGGGGCTGGATATTTTTAGGCGATGGGGAGAAAAGAGGAAGAAACCAGGAAGAGAGAGAAAGAGAAAGTGAGAACTGATGGATGACTAGAGAGAGAGTCGTTCCTGGTGAAGTTTAGACTAGTTAGTGTGGTCAAGACTAGTTTTGTACATACATGCGTGTTAACATTAAAATGGGTTAGCGAAAGAATATGCCACAGTGTAATGGTTAGCACATGTTACCCTGGTGATTTTTATTTATTTTTTTTTTTTTAGCAGTTTATTTCAGGTTAAGTAACTAAGAACTGGTTTTTATGTATCGTTTTTTTTTTTTTTTGGAACAAAAAATACATATGGATAATAATAATAATATATTTTTATTATTGCCACATTTTTGCTGGAGTTTTCTTTCCAAATATTAATAGTTTTATGCATTTTTAATTGTTGCAATTTTTGTATTGTTTTATTTATGCTTTTTGGAACAAAAAACATTTGGATAATAATAATAATAATATTTTTTATTGCCACATTTTTGCAGGGGTTTTTTTTGTTGTTGTTGTGCTTTTTCTGCCATTTTTGCATCGTCTTATTTATGTTATTTGGAATGATACATTATGTATATTACTAATAATAATAACTAATAATTTTTGTATTATTATTATTATTATTATTATTATTATTGCCACATTTATCCAATTTTTTTCCAAAGATAAATAATTGTATGCATTTTTAATGCTTTTTGAAACATAATAAATATGTATATTACTAATACTAATTTACTAATAATAACTTAACTAATTAATATTTTATATATATATATATATATATAACCAATTTTATAAACTTTAAAAAAGTTGTATAATAGGAATAATTGCTATTATTATTGTTATTAAAGCTATTTAGTTATTATTGTTAAAAATATTAATAATTCTTGTTATTAACATTGTTTTTATGTGCCATATTTTATGCAGTTTCTTACCATATAATTAGTCACAATATTGTTTTGTATTAAAATATTTTATATAAGGTCTGATAACTGTGTACACATGCAAATATTATAGGCCTACTCATAATAGTAATAATAATGTGCCATATTTGTGCTTTTTTGGAATATAGTCACAAATTAAATTGTTTCTGATAACTGTTGATTTAAAAATGAAATTATTTTATTATTTTTAAATAATGCATAATTGTTATTTGTGGCTTTTTTTGCAATCTAAATAACTCTAAAAGTGCAAATCTATCAGTAAAACAATCTCAGATTTCTCAAAGGGATTTGACAATTAGACACATTTACATTTTAGCAGACGCTTTTATCCAAAGCGACGTACAATATGAGAACAATAGAAGCAATGAGACCATCGAGAGTGCAGCAGTATACAAGTGCCATGACAAGTTTCAGTTCTTGGTTCCAGACACAACATTCATATTCAGAAGAGTGTGTATGTGTATATATATATATATATATATATATATATATATATGTGTATGTGTATGTGTATGTGTGTGTGTGTGTGTGTGTGTGTGTGTATGTATATGTATATATAGCAACCAACCAAGAACACCCTATAAACATATAGCAGCAAGTGTTTTTTACAGACCAGCACCATTTATATATTTCTTCAGAAATTGTGCAAATCTACTTGCTAATGTGTGTTTGTGTCTGCAGAGAAGCCGAGAGCTCTGTGTGTGTTCAGACAAACACTACAGCCGGTTACCTGCAGGCCGTGGACTCGGCCGGGACCCCCCTGTGTCTGTCCTGCCAGAAGCCCAGCGGGGAGCACCGCGGCTGGGCAGGAGGCTTCTGCAGCCCTGCCTGTATGGAGGACTTCCAGCTGCGCTCCAATCAGGGCTACATGCGCGCCCGTGTGCTGGAGACGGAGCAGGGTGTGTGTCAGCACTGTGGACTCAATGCCCACCAGCTGTACGTGCAGGTCCGGGACGCCCCGTGCACACACCGCAAGGAGATACTGGACAACACCTGGCTGGCACAACTCCCTCTCAAACAGGTTGGGCTCATTTCTAGGAGCCTCATCTGCATATTTGGCGATATTTGCTTGCTTGCTTGCTTGCTTGCTTGCTTTCTTTCTTGCTTTTCGCTGAAATATTACATGCTAAAGTTGCCCAAACTCTTCAATGTTCATATTCTGGTCTTTTTTTAAAACTGAAATGCAATGCGCAATACAGTTTTAGTATTTTTACCTTAATTAAATCAGTCACAGCACTCTCCCAGCTATTCGATGTCAAGACTAGAATAAATAACACAAAAAATAAAGACACTGCACTCTACATTGTTTTTTAAATTATCCCCTTTTGTAGATTGTATTTTTTTTTTTTTTTAAAACACACCACCATTGTTATTTATTACTTTTAGTAGTTTTAAGTTGAAATGCCTTCTTAAAAATGTAATGCTTGCATAAATACACCACAAAAATAATATCAACAATATTTGTGGCATTTTGTTATTATTTGTCAATGTTAAAAATAGTAGCCACTATTATTATTATTGCTGTTGTTAACAACCAGAAATAATCCGTAATAATAATAGCAATAGTAATAATAATAAATTATAATAATAAATGTGCTACAAATAATATTTTTACTAATTTAAAAAACTAAAGATGCCACAAAATTATAAATTATCATCATCATTATTTTTAATAATAATAATAAAAGCATTTCAGATTAAATGTTTTAAAAATGTCATGCTTACCTAAATATGCCTCAGAATATTAATAAAAATAATAAATTATGGTTGTTGTTATTGTTGTTAAAAAGTAGTATTATTATCATCATTTTTAATAACAATAATAATAAAGGCATTTAATTGAAATGTCTTAAATGTAATGCTTGCCTAAATATGCCTCAAAATATTAATAATATTATTATTAATGGCATATTTTACTATTTATTGTCATTGTTTTTAATAATGTTATTTTATTATAAATAGCTATTGTTATTGTTAATAAATATGCCACAAATATTATTATCATTCAAATATCATCAAATATTTTTAATAATGATAATAAAATATTTGTAGGAATTGTTTATAACTTAATTATTCATTATTATTATTAATAATAATAGGCATTAATTATCATTAGCAGCATCATCATCTACTCTTCATAGATCTTTTTCTTATTTTTAGAATCATCTTTAAAAATCTTTTAAAAAAATCATCTCTGAGTTTTATCCGTGTCCACAAAAGTAGTCGATTACCCTCCTCGTAGCTCCTGCTCAAGAACTTCCTCTGGTAGATTCTGTGTGAGGTGTACGCAGCACCAGGACTAATTTCGTCTGGGAAGTTGGCCAGAGTTTGAGAAAAAGCGCGCATTAGTCGCTTCCAAAAGCACATTAGCCGGAATTATACCCAAACATTCGCGAGTAACTCAGCAGACGCTGCATTTTATTGAAAAAATATTGCTTACAGAGAAAGATAAATAAAGATGGCCTGTTTAGCTTGCAGAAGCAATAAGAGCTTAGCGGCCTTGGGCGTCTGCTCTCTGACTCTCTCTATAGAGTTATCATCAGTGCCGTTCACACTCACACACACAGCCGTCCTTTCCTCCCCGGAGCATCCAGCGTTAACACAACGCCTAGTCTGTCAGATTGCCATTGATTTTTCCCACAGTGCATTGCTACGAGGTGCAGGTTTGATTTTTGTTCGGCTTTTCTGTTAGAGCCCCGAGCGGTAGCGGCCTGATCGATAATGCGCTTTAAGCTCCAAGTGCCCTCGATGCACAAACAAGCCCGCTGTCGTACACGCAAAGCATTGTTACGGGGAAACCTTCGTGCACGTTTGCCGTTTCCTAGCATTAGCATGTGTTTTGGCGCGTACGCTTTGACTTATCGACGCCCAAGGTCCAGTAAGGAAGCTTCCCACTCTGGTAGCGCGAGGTTATCGTCCATGACTCTTGAGATTCAGGATAATTATCGGCCGGCTCTGTTGAGGGGGGAAGGAGCGGATTGATTGGGTTTTCTCCAGAGAGCGCGAGCGCTGAAATGCCAGCGCTTGGGCTTGGGCCTCGCGTTCCCAGCGTTGATCGTTCACTCGTGATTTCCTCTCCAGCTTTAATCCTGCTGAACACCTGGAGTCCTTCGCCACGGCGGTCTGCTGGAATAAAGGGAATTACGCTTCCTAGAGTTTCCCGACGGGCTATTCTGAGCGCTTTCATGTAGCGGTTCAATAAAACAACAGGACTAAAAAGGATCTACACACAGCAGCAACACTACTGTTAAGACACTCTCCAGACTCTCTCTGGGTGGTGGAGACTTTCAAGTGCTGTATTCTTTAAAAGATAGACTCAGACTTGGATTATTATCAGTATTCGTCGATTATCAGTAGTTTCAATTCTTTTTGAATATTGCGTTCAACAGGAAACAACAGTGTCAATTTAAGTTTAACTGTTAGATATATAATATAGCCCAAAACCACTTATATAAAAAAATAAATAAAATAAAAATATATAAATAAAAAAAACTAATAATAATAAAGTTTTTTATAAAATTATTCAAGTTGTGGTGGTTCCTATAAATAATTAAAATTATATTGTATTACTTTTTAGAATAATACTTATAATTTTAATTATTAATTAATTATGTTAATAATTATAAAACATTGAGTAATTATTATTAGTGATTACAACACTTTTATATACATTTTAAATTTTTATTAATAATAGCAATGTTTTTATTGTGTTATTTTTTTATAAGAGAAGAATGTTAATAATAGAAGACAGAATTATATTTTATTGAATGATTGTTGCTGTTAATAAACATATTATTACTATTTTTCACTTATCAATGATTACAACAATTTTAATTTTAAGTTATTAATAATAACAGTATTTTTATTATTGTTAATGGTTTTAACAATATTTGTGAATTGTTGATACAAATACACATTTTTGATATCAGTATTTTTATGAAATATTAATAACAGCATTTTATTAAATTGTTAATAATAATGACATACTTGCTGTTAATAAAAAATGTAACAATATTTAAAAAAATATTGTTATAATAATAATGTGTTAGGCAAGGCAAGGCAAGTTTATTTATATAGCACATTTCATACACAGTGGTAATTCAAAGTGCTTTACATAAAAGGAAGTGAAATAGTCATTAAAAATAATAATAATAATAACAAGAAATTAAAAAATAATAATAATCACAACAATAAAAACAAAGTGATTTAAAAAGAATTTAAAACATTTAAGAATAGAAAGTGATTATACATAGTGCAGTCAGTTCAGACGTAGCACAGTGCTCATTTAACAAATGCACAGCTAAAAAGATGAGTTTTGAGTCTGGATTTAAATGGGGCTAATGTTTTAGCATATCTGATCTCTTCTGGAAGCTGATTCCAACTGCGGGTGGCATAATAGCTAAAAGTGGACTCCCCTTGTTTTGTGTGAACCCTTGGTATTTCTAACTGACTCGATCCTAATGATCTGAGTGGTCTGTTAGGTTTATATTCACCAGTGTTGTTTAGTTATTGTTATACAAATTACGTTTTTGTTCTAAAAAGCAGCATATCAATAAATAAAATAGGTTCTGCATATTAAGTATTATTTTAATAAGAGAAGAATGTTAATAATAGAAGACAGAACGATATTTTATTGAATTATTGTTGCTGTTAATAATTATTTATTATTATTATTATTATTATTATTAATGATTACAACAATTTTAAGTTAATTTTGTATTTATAAATTATTAGTAATAACAGTATTTGTATTATTATTATTAATGGTTTCAACAATATTTGTAATAAATTGATGCAAATACAAATTTTTGATATCAGTAATTTTATGGGGAAAAAAATACAAAATATTAATAACAAATAGTGTTGTTTTTGTTTAGTTATTTTTTTATACAATTTTAGTTTTGTTCTAAAAAGCAGCAAATCGGTAAATAAAATTAAACCGTTCTGCATATCGGTTATTGGCATTTAAATAATCTGTATTGTATCAGTCATGAGATAAATATTTGAAGATCTATTTGATTTGTCTGACATTGTCTGTGTTTGCATGTTGTAGCTGAATGAAATGATTCAGAGTCCCGTTGAAGGACATTTCTGGCAGGTGGACCACATTAACCCCGTGTACAGAGGAGGAGGACAGTGTTCCCTCGAGAACCTTCAAACCCTTTGTACCGTCTGCCATCGGATGGTACAGTATTTCATCCACACACACACACACACACAAATACATATGTGGAATTTATTTTGTATTTATGTAATTTATTTTAAAATAAAAATATTTTAATTTATAAAATATTTATGTATTTATTTATATAAATATTTTAAACAACAATAATAATAATAATAATAATATTTACTATATAGTTTCATATTTATTAGTTTGAAACATTTTAAATGCATTATAAATATTTTATAAGTATTGTTTTATTTATATAAATATAATACAATAATAATAATAAAGTATATTGTTTTATTTTATTGTTTTTAATGATTAAAACATTAAATGGTTGTTTTTATTGTTTAAAATAAAGTCAGAATTTAATTACCATTATTTAATTTTTACATTTATATTCAGCATTGTAGTATTTCGTGGTGAATCTGTGGTGGGTTTGTTTTGCAGAGGACCGCACAGCAAGCCAAAGACAGAAGTCAGATGAAACGAGACCAAGCCGCCTCCAAACTGGCCTCTGACATCACGCGATTCTTTGTCAAGAAATGAACCGTTCAGTCTGCAACTATTAAAAACACATATTCAGAGCTGTTGCCTTGGAAATGACCCTCCTGCGTTTTCCATGTCAGAGGCGTTATTTACCAACATCTGCAGCGTTTGAGGATTGTAATTTAGCCGATTGGGTAGCTGTTTTTAATCACTGCTCTCAGCAAGAGACAAAATAACTTTTATATTCAATGTGTTCAACCATAAATTAAATAAAGTCACTAAATAAACATGCTACATTCACATTCAGTCGTCATGTTCTGCATTTAAATAAAAAGAGTTCATTTTGTTCTGCGTGTAAAACTAACTCTTTGGATGGTGAACTATGTGTTGCAGGTTTAACGCTAGCGCCGCAGGATGTGTTGGCGTGAGATGTTTCCAGTGTCTGCTGGGTTTTTTGGGTCAGTGCAGAGATAGGAGGCTGTGTGGAGCAGCAGTCAGGCAGGACAGGATGTTCACTTTCACCAGTGTCTATAGAGCGTGATAAAGCTTATCTCTCCTACACGAGAGACACTGAGAGGCAGATTGGCACGAGATGCAGGGTGGGTTATTCTTATACTGCTGAATGCATGTACAAGAGACAGGGATGTTTGTTGCATGCACATTTGAGACAGCTTCACGTTTGATTTGATTCATGGTGTCGTTTTATACTATCTTGATAGTGTTTCGAATGTGTTCAAATTCAACTGGAGAGAAACATTACCCAACTAAATGAGTCAAATAAAAGCTCTCTCTTTTCCATGCTTATGTACTTAAAATAAATAAAACAATAGTAATCATGAAAATAATAATGAATATTTAATTTAATTATATACATACATGTGTGTGTGTGTGTGTATATATATATATATATATATATATATATATATATATATATATATATATATATATATATATATATATATATATATATATATATATATATATATATATATATATATATATATGTATATATATATATATATATATATATATATATATATATATATATATATATATATATTGGTCAGAATTGTTGGTACCCTTGGTAAATATGATCAAAGAAGGCTGTGGAAATAAATCTGAATTGTTAATCCTTTTGATCTTTTTTTTTTTTTTTTTTTTTTAATTACAAAAATCTAACCTTTCATTGGAGAATATGAATTTAAAATGGGGGGAAATATCATAATGAAATAAATGTTTTTCTCTAATACACATCGGCCACAATTAACGGCACTCTTTTATTCAATACTTTTTGAAACCTCCATTTGCCAGTTTAACAGCTCAAAATGTTCTCCTATAATGCCTGATGAGGTTAGAGACACCTGACAAGAGATCAGAGATCATTCCTTCATCCAGAATCACTCCAGACCCTTTAGATTCACAGCTCCATGTTGGTGCTTCTTCTCTTCAGTTCACTTCACTCATTTTCTACAGGGTTCAGGTCAGAGGACTGGAATGGCCAGCAGAAGCATGGTTTTGTGCTCAGTGACCCATTTTTGTGTTATTTTTGAGGTTTGTGTTTGGATTATTGTGCGGTTGGAAGATCCAAACATGACCCATTATGAGATTTCTAACAGAGTCAGTCACTTATTGATTTTTTATCTGTTGGTATTTGATAGAATCCATGATGCCATGTGTCTAAACAAGATGTCCAGGACCTCCAGCAGAAATATAGGCCCACAACATCAAAAATACAGCAGTATATTTCATTGTACACATGGAGTACTGTGTTCACCAAACCCATCTTGAGTGTTTGCTGCTAAAAAAACTCATTTTTTTGTTTCATCTGACCATAGAAGCCAGTCATATTTGAAGTTCTAGTCATGTCTGATAACTGAATATGCTGGAGTTTGTTTTTGGATGAGCGAGGAGAACTTTTCTTGAAACCCATTTGAACAACATGTGGTGATGTAGGGGATGGGAATTTTCACTGCTCTAGCTCTTTTCTTAAAGCCACTTCACTAATTTGTGAAGCTCAATTATCTTTTGCTGCACATCAGAAATATATTATTTGGTTTTTCTCATTGTGATGGATGATTAAGGGAATTTGGGCTTTGTTTTCCCTCCTATTTATATTTCTGTGAAACAGGAAGCTATGGCTGGATAATTTCATGTTCATAATCACCCTGGAGTGCTCAAAACTGTGAATATGAATGGGAATATACTTCACAGATATTTTACTCATAAGAATTTCTAGGGGTGCCGATAATTTTGTCCGTGTATTTGAGAAAAACATTTCATAATGATATTTCCCCCCATTTTAAATTCTTATTCTCCAATGAAAGGTTAGTGGGTTTTTTTTTGTTTGTTTGTTTTTTTTAATAAAAGATCAAAAGGATTAACCATGCAGATTTATTTTCACAGCCTTCTTTGATCATATTTACCAAGGGTACCAACAATTCTGACCACGTGTGTGTGTGTATTGAGGAGTAAGCATATTAATATTTATATAAATATATATATATATATATTTAAATTCATTATTATACTACCAATAATTACTATATAGTCAGAATTTATAGCTTTCATTTGACATATTACGATATATAACTATATATTCTGATTTATACACATCAAGCTACAGATACATATAGTGAAATTACAACGATATATTAAATGTATATAATTTCAGTAAAATGCACATGCAATCTAAAATTTTCATTTTATAATATATAAATGTATTTTATCATTTTAAATTATACAGATTTTTTTTTAAAGTTAATATTTTAAATATTGAGGAAATTATGTAAATGCATAGAATTAACACCAGTAATATATAACTATATACTTATATATAGTTATATATAACTATATATTTAGTGAAATTAAAACTGTATATTAAATTAATATAATTTAAATACACATACAATCTAAAAATATATTTTATATAATATAAAAATGCTTTTAAATTTATATATTAAAAAACAATATTTGACCCAAATGCCTTAAATAAATAAACCTTAAAAAAGAAAGAAAGAAATGATTGAGTTTTGTAAAGAAACTAATATTTGTGGCCATCACTTTTTCATCATTTAAACACATTTTTAATTTTAATATACACGCACACACTATATTATTTATTTATTTATATATATATATATATATATATATATATATAGCGCTGAGTATGTAGTCAAATCCTGATTATGTAGTTGTGTATGTCAAATGCCTCTTTGTTAGTGTGTTTGTGTTTGGTCGCATGTGTTCAGTTGTGAAAGGAGATTGTAATCCTTCTTAAGGGTGTCGCAGAAAAGAAATTGCGTTGCAGCAAAACTTTGTGTTATTTTAATCTGTCTCTCCGGAGTAAACTCAATAAAGGCTGGGGGGAGGAGGAGGCGGAGGGGGGGCAATACTCCCGTCGCCACGGCAACAGACTTGAGTGATGCATATTGCCAAGGAGATGAGGGCATTTTTACAATTCCACTGTCTGTTCACAGCGATGCTGCCAGACAAATTAGCCGCTTAAAACCCGTCTCCCAAACACTCCTCCGCCGTGAGCGTCGTTAGCCTCTGACCAAATCACTTGCGCACAAACCAGAGAACGAAGGGAATGTAACATTCATTTACAATTGAAAATCAGTCCCGTTTTTTTGGAGCATTTCTTTGTTTTTATGGAGAACTTCCAAACATTAGATGCATTTTAGGATATGATTAACAGACCAAAGTCGACGGAAACATGGTAATTCGTGTGATATGGCATGTTACTTCCTGTAGACGTAACATTTATTTTAAGACACGTGTAAATTGCATCGGTTGGGTTATGAAAGTACTTGTTTGGATAATAATGATGTTCTGTGACTCGTTCTGCACCTCTGAGTCTAATTTCACTCAGGTGTGAGATACGCTCGAGCGTACGAGTTAATGAGGCACAACCAAAAACACTTTTTCTGTCTGCCACAGTTTATATAGACACGGCCGTGTGCGTTTATTCTCTCACATCTCTGTTTCATGAGTGGCCAGGCAGTCCTGAATGGACTGGATTCAGAATAACAAGAACACACAAACACGAGCGGCCAATCACGGGTGATTCCCTCGCTTTCCAGTCCTTTGAATCCCTGGTTTTGATCTTTTTCCGTTTTGTTCGCTCTTTACTCCAGCTTCAGAGAAAACGTAGCCTCTGACGTCTGAAACCTTAACAAACCCACACGCCTAAATTTACACTTCACTGATTATGAGGGTGGAAATGCAGCTCTGGCATAGAAAAAAATGGATCATAATGGCAACAATAATAAGTATGTTTGATCTCTACTTTCATTTGTCATAATACAAGACGCATGGCAAACTATAACACCCAGCAGGATAGTATGCAGTAATTCAGTGCAAAAATAAAAAAGAAATAACGCACTGACAAACCACTTGCAATCCAGTTTACCAACTAAATACACTAAAATAGCACAATACCACGTTTAAATCAAGTTGGCATTTAATATTTTTTCCATGATTGAACCCAAAAAAAGGTTATAAAAAAAGTTCCATACAATGTCATTTATATAAATATGCAATTTATTTATTTTAATAATGTAATAATTTATATACATTTATAGTAATCCCTCTTTTTAATTAAAAACAAAAAAGTATTTTTAAAAATATACTTTTTTTTCATTATTTATACATATTCAACCTGTTGTATGTACAGTATATGAAGTATTATATAATATATATTCTTCTTTTTTTTAAATCCCCCACAAATCAGTTAGACACACACGTGAATTATTTTAATTTTTACATTTAATTTGTATATTATAATATTTTATTTAAAAAATGTATGTAAGTTTGCACTTTAAATTTATATAAATTATTTCATTAATATCAGATACTAATATTATATTAATCCCCCACAAATCTGTTTAGTCACTATATTTAGTCAAAATATGTATTTTATATATACACTGTAATAAAAATAGTAATAAATAATAATAAAAGTAAATAAATACATAATGTAGCAGTAATTTTCTGCCAGGACATTATTAATTTTACGGACATTTCCATTAACCCTAAAACAACAATGCAGCACAAAATTCAAAATACAGGTAAAACGCCTGTAAAAATCAATACGGAAAATTCTTTCATATTAATACAGCACATTGTGCTTTATTTTTACAGGGTTTTTCTCTTTTTTTTTTTTTTAGCATTTTATTTTATATATATATATATATATATATATATATATATATATTACATAATAAACAGAACTTTCTATATTTCTGACTATTATTTCATATATCAGGCTGTAAACTGTACATGTTTCCTTAAAATCCTACTTCAAAAACCTTCAATGGTTTTCTCACCATTGAAGACAGTCATCAAAAGTAGCTCTTTCAAGTACTGCAAAACCAGTCGTACACAAGTACAACTACGAAGGACAGGGCCGAGCTGACTTTGAAAGAGTGCTTGGGTCACTGAAAAGGGTTGATGTGTCTGATGTCTCACTGTAATAAGGCACTGCTGTCAATATGCCACGGCCCCGGTGAGTAATGGTCATTACTTCTGTGCCTGTCAAAGAAATCAAAGTTCACACCTGCGGACGTGGACCTACGCGACCACCGGCACGCCTGCGCGACTTTATTACCGACGAGAACAAAAGACCAGCAGCAACACAACAACTTTAATAACGCTGAGACTGAGAGATATTGAGTGGACATCAAATGAAGGCGCGCATCCTGACGGCCCTGGGGGGATTTCTGGGGGAGGCCGGATTCAAATGACTTTTTGTGTTTCTTGTCGGGCGAACGCGACGAGGGAGAAAAGCGGACTAAACAATAACTTGGAAGGTAATAAAGTAGGTGACGTTGAACAGAAGTAGCGCTCCGGGGTATGAGAGCTGCTAATGTCCGTCAAAAGTCAAAGGATGTGCGAGAAGCCGCTTTTACGTCAGATGGTGGCTGATCTGTACCGTTCACGTCCTTGAATGTGCTTATAGTGTTGTTTTGTGGCGCTAGGTGCGGATGCCAGTCAAGTATTTACCTTATTTTTACAAGCGGCCGCAGACATTTTTTTTTTTTATTATTCAAATGTGCGAGGTTTCCTATTGGTCTATTTCCGGCATGAAATGAAAATAAATAAATAAATTCAAATAAAAAAGGTAGCTGTGAATTTTTATCTCAGAATTCTGACTTTTTTTTTTCTCAAAATTGTGAGATATAAACTCAAATTTGTGAGAGAAACTCAGAATTGCGAAATACAAATTTAGAATTGTGAGATATGAACTTGGAATTACGATAAACTCGGGATTGCGAGATACAAACTCGGAATTCTGACATTCTTTGGAATTGTGAGATAAATTTAGAATTACGATAAACTAAATTATGAGCTATAAACTCAGAATTCTATCTTTTTTCAGAATTACGATATAAACTCAATTGCGAGATATAAACTCAAATATATCAGAATTCTACCTTTTCTTCAGAATTATATAAACTCAATTTCAAGATATGAACTCAATTCTGACATTTTTCAGAATTGAGATATAAACTCAGAATTACAATATAAACTCAGAATTCTGAATTGTTTAATAATTAATACATTTTTCAGAACTGCGAAATACAAATTTAGAATTGTGAGATATGAACTCAGAATTCTAACTTTTTTCAGAATTGTGAGATATACTCAGAAATACTAGATATTATCAGAAAGGCAAGGAATAAAAGTCAGAATTGTGAGTTTATATATTTTGCACAATCTAAATTTATATCTTGCAATTCTGAATTCTAAGTCTATAGCTCATAATTCTGAGTTTGTATCTCACAATTCTGGAAACAAAAAGTTAGCAAGATTGCATTCCATAGTTTCCATGTCAGCTACGTCCAGTTAGTTTTGCTATAAAAAAAAACAAAAAAAAAACAACAATTGTTGATTATGCTGGTATTTGTTATCATGCTATTTTAAATTTATCATAATAATCATACTTGGTTTTAGTGCAAATTAGCTTTACACTTTACTTCACTTTTCTGGTAACATTTTACAATAAGGTTCATTAGTTAAACATTAGTTAATGTATGAACTAACCATGAGCAATACATTTGTTACTGTATTTACTAATCTTCGCTAACGTTAGTTAATAAAAATACAGATGTTCATTGTTAGTTCACAGTGCATTACCTAATGTTAACAAGATTTTAATAATGTATTATTAAATGTTGAAATTAACATTAACAGTTAACAGTTCATTATTAGTTCATGTTAACTAATGTAGTTAACTAATGAACCTTATTGTAAAGTGTTACCACTTTTCTTTTATACACTATTTATTTATTCCAGTTTATTTACCTATATCAGCTGAAGGATCAAAAGTCTCGCACACATAAAATAATAGCTTACTTCTGTGTTGAAAAGTAAGATGGCTAGTAGTAACATAGAAACTTATGAAAGACTGTGAAATGTAAAGAAGTGTGGTGATCTGAAGGATGGTGTCTGTTTCTAAGGGAACGCTGAGCATCTTGGCACAATCTCAAACTTTTCTCTGCATCAAGAATTTGCCCTTTAGCTACTGACTGAAGATCAAGTTATGCGGAGCTAAATTCTCCAGTAGGTTCTTATCTACTATTACTAGCCATTACCTGGAAATGTAGCATTGAAATGAATGACAAGATTAAATGAAATTGCAATAGAGATGCAATGTGATAGTCAATTAGTCTTTCAACAAGTTGATTAGTGAGGTCATGACAGTGGCAATGCTGTAAAGGAAAAGAATTTTGCAACTACATTTTGCTGTTTTTTTTCAGCATCTCACACTATGAGTATTCATATATATATAGAGAGAGAGAGAGAGAGAGAGCTACAATATATTAACTGATCCAGAAACAGCCTTCACTCCTCAATTCCAAACCATTCTGATAATCAGACAATGTTTAGAACTGATCCCAGAACAGCATGACAGGAGAATATTCCCCTCCATCCAATTAATTACAGTAATCACTGCGGAGAGCATCAAGCGTCCCTATAGGCGCCAAGCTAACACGTAAAACAAGCGATCGAGGAAAGGGCCAGGAACAAAAAGCATTAAAAAGAATGGACGTTGGGTTTTGGGAAGACAGGAACGGCAGGTGTGCAGCCTCTGGTGTTTGGGATGAGGTTTTTTTTGGGAGGGGAAAGGAGATTCGCACGTAATTTGTTCTTCCGATACCTCGTTCCCTGTGTAAACCATTAATCTTCCTTAAACTCCCATGCAGAGGAGAACTCATTAGTTAACCAAAAAACAGGCAAAATTTGCTGTGCTAAGCACATTATCTCTCGCACGCACACACAAACATGGAAATTTGGAGGCCAGTTCTCCCTAAATGAGTTTCTAATGACATCCAGCACACGGTTGGTAAAGCATCAGTGTTACGGACGCCAGCGGCCACCCCGAGGAATAAAAAAAGACTGTGAAGTGTTCAAAAACTGCCTAATGGGTGTCATTTGCTAATGTGATTATATTTACAACAGGATGACTGCCGTTTCCTTACAACACTGGTGGTGGTCTCTGTTTATTTTACACGCTCAGATGTTTGTCGCGCGGTGTGCGTGGCGTTTGCTAGATAATGACCAAAAACACAATCAGTCCTATCAGTGGGGATTAGACACGAAAATAAGGCCGTTTATGATTCACGCTACCTGCGGATGCTTAATGGATAAGGCTCCGGCTGTTTCTCTTACGCGGCGTATTATAAATTCACAATTCAATTATGTTTCGCCACAGACTGTATTAGGGGCGGAAAGGACGTTTTTGACAGCTCTGAAGCCCCTTGATGGTGCTGAGGTTTCTGTGAGTGGGAAAAAGAATATGATTTTCTATTGATTTATGAAACTGCCACAATAAACGGCTGTTTACTACAAAATGGCCAGCTGAATGCAGACTGCAGCGTTGGAGGGATAATTAAGTGAAGGAATTCACTGACGGTGCTTTTAAGGTGAATATCAGTATTAATATTGCTCATAATTAGGGTAGGGATCAAACCAAAGCTCTAACCCAAAGTTTTCCCGCACTTTTTGTGCTACAGATATGAATAAGGCCTCAAATTACGTTGTTTGTCAAGACGCGCTATACTTGGGTGAACTTGCAAGCGACGAGAACTTTGTTTATTATAAGTGCGTGCCGCTGTTTTGTCATCTGTCACTTTAAATGCACATGCCATTTAAAGTTGAGTGGATTCTGATTGGCTGTCAGTTTTTATCCTTCATCAGGTGGAAAAAAGTTCTAAAAGTGATTCTTATCGTTTCTCTGTGTAGTTAGTGTTATAGTCGTGGTGTGAACTCTTCTATTATCATAGTATTAGAATGACTAATTAAACTTTATAGTTGCCCTTATATTCCCTTATATTTATTTTTGGTGTGAAAATCAATGATGAATGCCATATCTGAAGACTAGAATATGATAGAGACAGCATTTAAACAATACCATTTATAACTAAAAACTGATTTGTTTTTGGTTTTGCGTAAAAGTTATGAAAACAGAATTTTTTGAAAATGGTGTCACATGTATGTGTATCTTGTGTTCGGTCTATAGGAATCTGTTTGTGCGCAAGCGTGTTGTGTTTCCAACTACTGGCCTAGCACACATAAGTCGTTTTTGTGGATCCATGTCAGCTGCGATTGTTTTGGATGGGCTCTTTTGGCTGGCAAGTAACCACTTAGCCCAGGACAGATTAACAAGCAACAATAAATAAATAAATAACCCAACAAAATCATACTCTTAATGGGCATTTATGTCTTATTTTCCAGTTGAAATATCTAAAAATCCTTAAAACAAGAGAAATTTACTCAGGAAGCAACGCTAACTCAACACATTAAAGGGATACTCCACCCCAAAATGAAAACCGTGTCATTAATCACTTACCCCCATGTCGTTCCAAACCTGTGAAAGCTTTGTTCTGTGTCTTCTACGTTTGTTTACGCTTTGATTTGAATGAAAACTGCGTATCCGGTATGCGGCTGACACAGAGGAGTGTACGCTGCTTACGTCCAGCGGATATTCTCCAAAATGGCGCTATGCTGAACCATTGTTGAATAAAGTCGTTGTTTTGTTTTCTTTGCGCAGAAAAAGTGTTTCATCGCTTCATTAAATTCAGATCGAACCACTGATGGCAGGTGGACTATTTTGACTATGCTTTTCATACTTTTCTGGGCCTCGACAGTGATAATTACTTGGCAGTCAATGGGAAAATGTATTGTTATGCTGGTTGAGAAGTCTCTAAATTTATTTATATAGTCTGTGGAAGGCATAGGACCATAAAATATTTGTCCAAACATGTTCCTCGGTCCAAAGACTACGATAGGCTGTCCTACCTGCCTAGGACGTAAGTATTTGCATACCACAGTGCACCGTTTCGCGAACATGATTCGTCATCAGTGTGTCCCATTACACTATTGCAGAGCGAGCGAAAATAGAAGGCGTTATTATTGTAATATATAATGCGCTTTGTACACGTTTTCTCACTCATCAATGCCGTCTCTCATCGTGTTGCTGGTTAGCCTCTGGTCTGTCTGTGTGCGTTCATGTGTTTTGGAGGAGGCATGGTTTTGGAGAGTGATTTGCAGGGAGGGTGGGATCTTATGCTTTCAAAGCTAGCTTGCTATTGCTTGACTCTTTAAAATCACCTACACTACCTTTAACAACTCATTTTTGCAGTGGACCACATATCAGCACCCTAGAAACCATCCACAACACTATAGCGCCCTCATGTTTTCTTCAACAAAACATGTTTAGGAACATTTTACATACAGTGGTTTACACCTTTAAGATGGCAGCCATTTTGAGACCACATGACCAGCCACGTCTCACAATAAAAACAAACTTTAGATACTTACCCAAGCACATCAATTTGTTGCACACTGGTCGATCAAAGTCATATCATCAAGGGTGATCCAGAGCTGTAGGGGGCAGCAGAGAGGCCAATGCTGTAGTGCCAGGTAATAAAGATTATTAGTGTTTAATTTACGTATTATAAATAAAAAATAAATAAAACAGTTCATGGTAGCCATTGACTTCCACTGTATGGAAAAAAAAACACTATGGAAGTCAGTGGCTACCACCAACTTTTTTGGTTACCAACATTCTTCAAAATATCTTTGTTTGTGTTTAGAAGAGGAAAACAAAAAAACAGATACAGGTTTGGAACAACATGAAGGTGAGTAAATGACAGAATTTGTACTTTTATGTGAACTATCCAAGTACCAGATGTGCCTCAACCCTAGTGGAAAAGTTTTGAGTTTTCCAGCTTATTGAGTTCTTGATGTTCTGTGGTTGAGCACATCACACATGTACCTTCTTCTCTACTAAAAGTGTTTGCTTTAGTTTTGTTTCACACTCAGAATTAGTTTGAGCGTCATCGCAGCTGTTTCGGGGTTCAAACCCCCCTGAGTCGTCGCTGTGGGAGGGATGCAGCTCTCCGCAGAGCACTAGATGAACTAAATGGGTCAGTCTCTTAGCCATAATTAGTTCAAACGTCAAAGTCTCTGAATTATGGATGAGACAGGAAGTCAATCAAAAAATTTTGGAAGTTTTACCACCTTTTTTTTTTTAATTATTATTTTAAATAGGAGGATCCATGACCTGATTTGACCAAACTCTGCGCACCACGGTCAGTACAAACATCTGACAGGTTTACATATGTAGCATATTAAGAATGAATTGCATTTTCATGGCATACACTGAGAAATAATTGGTGTAGAAACAACTTTCAATCAAAACTTTATTAATTACACTTTGAAGTTTTAGATATAGAAATATTCGTTTTCTTTCATCACAAGTGAACATAATTAATAATTTCACTACAACTTTGGTTTGACATTGCCATTTTTATTAAGTCCTATGGTGCTGCACTAACTTCGAACATGAAAAACTGACTGATTAATAAATATTCCAGGTTTTTCTGTAATATTTTGCATAAATGTTCTTTTCATTGGTAATGAATTTAGGTTTTTCCAGGGTCCTCAATGTGACTTTTCATTACGTTTTTTTGTAAAAAAAATCGCTTTTAAATACAAAAGCCAGTTCCGGCACCCTGCAGGAAGTGACATTTCAACAGGAAAACTCTAGGTGTTAATGGATTTAAAACAACTGTATGTAGCTGTGACTTAGGTATGGAAGTGTGTGTGTATGTATTTATAGTTTCATCTCATAATTTAGTTGTTATTTCTCGCCATTCTGAGAAAAAAAAAAAGAGATGTAAACTTGAAAGTATGAGGGAAAAAGTGTTTCTCTGACTTTTTTTCCTCAGAATTCTGAATTCCGAGGTGAAAAACAAGTGCACTTCTATAATGTACTTAAAGTGCTCTATTTTCGCACACTAATTTTGTAGTTGATATACTAAAAATGATCCGTTAGCACTAAGATCATCTAAATGTACTCAACTGTGCTATTTTGAGACACCATGACTAAATTGTACTTTTAACATACTATCTCTGTATTTAAAAATGTATTTATTTACCACTTGTAGTACATTTGAACCCATCTACACTCAAGTGTACTTCAAGTGGTAGCTAAATACATTTTTTAAATACGAAGATAGTATGTTAAAAGTGTATTTTAGTTCATATTCATGGTATGAATGTAATCTTGCAATTGACTTTTTTCAGAATTATTAGATAAAAATTCACAATTACCAATTTTAACTGTTGTGGAAACAAACTCAGAGGGTTTATGTGATGAAATCCGTCCTTGCATTTCCCCCCTGATACGTTTCCCCTCTCCCACGATCTGCTCGGCAAACACAGCTAATAAAAATCATTACCTGGCCCACCACATACAATCTACAAGCCATTACTACCAATCTGTGTCTGAACGACAGCGCGAGTCTGGGGAACAGCCAGTCTATCACTCACCCGCCGGCTCCAGGCTAACAAGTTGTTAGCTGACGTGTTAAGAAACATTGTGATTGATTGTTTTTGAATCATTTCATGTGTTATGAACCCAAACTGCATATATGTGTGTATTTGTACTTGATTAGTCCAGCTGACCATGTGTAAATCATTTTGTTTGTATGTGTGTCTGCATGAGTGAACCTTTTCTCCACAAAAATCAAAGGAATATATATGTATATTTTGCATTAAAAAATCAGAGCTGGTAACACCATTAAGACCTGTTTACACCAAGAACGATAATTATAAAAATAGCTATATTAGTGTATTCAAGTATACAACGCAGTTGTGTCATCTGTCACTTTAAATGCTCAAGCTCTTTAAAGCAGAAATGATTGGCTGTCAGTGTTTTTATCATTCATCATTTTTTGTGCTGTTATGGTTATAGTTGTGGTGTGCTATCTGCTATTCACTTAGATTTGGGATGTGCTCACAGTAGGGGATCTGATCCATGCTTGAGCGTGACTGACCCCAAAGTCCAGTTCATTTCAGAAGTGTGACGTACCATGTACGGTGTGGTTCGTTTAACCATGCCCTGTCCCGCTTGAAGAGGTGGCTCGTGTGCGGTACACATGTAGTGTGATCGCTAACCGCGAACGAAACAGTTCATTTACTATTTTTGTATGTGCTATTGTTATAATTATGACAGCAAAAATCTTTATTACTACTTGGATATCACACTTTTCAATCAATTTAATTTCGAGAACATTTAGATTTATAATGGGTCTGGTTCTCATCTTATTGATGAACATGTAATGTAGTTTGTGAGTAAAGCTGCAAATTCCACCATTGACCTCAGCTGCCTCTGTAATGATCCTCTGATATCTGTCTGTTAGCGAAAGGACAATCGTGCTTGGGCTTTAGTGCCTAGTGTGAGTATGCCCTTAGAACAATTTTTGCAACATCCTTTTCCCAGGGTAGCAGCTCTGAGTTTTCTCCTATAATGCCTGATGAGGGTAGAAACACCTGACAAGAGATCAGAGACCATTCCTTCATCCAGAATCACTCCAGACCCTTTAGATTCACAGCTCCATGTTGGTGCTGCTTCTCTTCAGTTCACTTCACTCATTTTCTACAGGGTTCAGGTCAGAGGACTGGAATGGCCAGCAGAAGCATGGTTTTGTGCTCAGTGACCCATTTTTGTGTTGTTCTTGAGGTTTGTGTTTGGATTATTGTCCGGTTGGAAGATCCAAACATGACCCATTATGAGATTTCTAACAGAGTCAGTCACTTATTGATTTTTTATCTGTTGGTATTTGATAGAATCCATGATGCCATGTGTCTAAACAAGATGTCCAGTACCTCCAGCAGAAATATAGGCCCACAACATAAAAAATACAGCAGTATATTTCATTGTACACATGGAGTACTTTTTATCCCTGTGTTCACCAAACCCATCTTGAGTGTTTGCTGCTAAAAAACTCATTTTTTTGTTTCATCTGACCATAGAAGCCAGTCATATTTGAAGTTCAGTCGTGTCTGATAACTGAATATGCTGGAGTTTGTTTTTGGATGAGCGAGGAGAACTTTTCTTGAAACCCATTTGAACAACATGTGGTGATGTAGGGGATGTTTGATTTTTTATTTATTTTTTTTTTTTTTTAGGTTTCTGACCCCGAGACTCAACTAATCTCTACAATTCTCCAGCTGTGGTCCTTGGAGAGTCTTTAGACACTCAAACTCTCCTCCTCACCGTGCATTAGGACGATATAGACACACGTCCTCTTCCAGGCAGTTTTTTAACATCTTTAGTTGATTAGTACCTCTTAATTATTACCCTGATGGTGGAAATGGGGATTTTCAATGCTTTAACTCTTTTCTTACAGCCACTTTCTATTTTGTGACGCTCAACAATCTCATTCTGCACATCAGAACTATATTTTTAGGTTTTACTCCTTGTGATGGATGATTAAGGGATGATAAAATTATCAAGGGTGCCAATATTAGTGGAGGGTACTGTATCTTTGTCTTGGGGTACACACACACACACACACACACACACAGAAAGCTGTTTATTACAAATTTTGTCCATGTTTCTTTATCGCTGTAATGTGTCAGTAGCTCATATATTTGCATACCACAATGATATAGAACAAGTTCATTCGATTTACACTTTATATCATCGCCGACATGTATATTGTTATATCGCCATAGCAAGCAGTAATGATTAAAGTTTAATGAACCCATTTAACTAGCTAGTTGATAAAACCAAAATCTGACCAAAAAAAAACTAACAAGACTGACTAGTGCTAGAGCAAGATCATCTTGTTTTAATGTTAAAGTCATGCACATAGTGCAATAACCATTTCAAGCATTTTGCATGGTTTATACACAGCAAAACAGCATGGATTTGACTGAAAATCCAGAATGATCAACAAGCTAACTATAAAGATAGCTCTGTGAATGATGATATAGTTGTCAACAAACGGGATGCTACATTTTATTCAAAATTAAATATCTTAAATATCTTCGATTTTGGCTTTAATAAGATTTTCCCAGGAAACCTGGCGTCCTCCACAATTCCTATTCTTTCCAACAGCAAAGCACTTGAATGCGATATGCTTTTAATCAGGACTTCTGAAATTGGAAGTAGGAATTTTTGATAGCACACGAAGGCAGTATTCCTTATTTCCTTTCAGGAATCCAGAAAATTTCATTACCCAATTCTAGACGGAGTCATACAGCTGCAGCTCACATGCTTGAAAGTGGCATGTTTGAGGTCTGAACTAGTTGATACAGGAAATCAGCAGTCTAATAAAGAGGTTGACTGGCAAAAAGTATTTTATGTATTTTGAAAATACAAAAATACTAAGATTAAATGCATTTAAATACAAAATACATTAGATTTTTTCAAAGGTATTTAAATACAAAATAGTATTTTGTATTTCAAATACATATTTTAAAAACATGTATTTGAAATACTACCCATCCCTGCAATCAAGCACATTGTTTTTTTAATGTTTACTTATTTTTTCTCTTTTTTTTAATCACTGTAAAGCATCCATGTATTACAGTAAGAAAAATCTTTATTTCAAAATGAATGAACGGCATTATAGCAAATAATACCTTGTGTAAATGTAATTGTCAAAATTTAAAAAAATAATAATAAAATTTGGTAATATGGCAGAATTTTGTCCTTTAAAAACATTTTTAGTTTTCTAATATTGTTTTTGTATAGTGCTGTCAAACGAATAATTGTGATTAATCACATCTAAAATAAAAAGGTTTTGTTTACATAATGTGTGTACTGTGTATATTTATGTATACATAAATACACACACGTGCATGTATATATTTAAGAAAAATATGTTTTGTTCATATATTAAATATTTATATATATAAATTATATGGATATGAATATATACATGTTAATTTGTGTAAATATTTTCAAAATGTATACTGTGTGTATTTATATATACATAAACATACACAATAAGCAAAAACTTTGATAATTAATAATTTAAGTCAGTACTAATTTTGTTTTTGAATTAAAGAGAATACTGTAAAATTAACTTTTCTTTTTTATACAATTATTTATAGATATTTTACCCTTTAAATGCAGTTTTGTATTTGTGCACATGTATTATTTTTTAATTAGCATACATTTAAAGCAGTAAAATGTGCAGGTAATTTTTTCCACACACACACACACACACACACACACACACACACACACACAGTTGTGTGAATTGTTTTCATAGTTTCCATAGACTTCTATTACTTTTATACTGACCAAACAATATATATATTTTTTTTAATCCCCTAACCCAACCCAACCCTAAACCTACCCCTTACAGAAAACCTGTTTGCATTGTTACACTTTCAAATAAATAATATTTACTATTTTTAATTTTTTTTAAAATGGCCATCGTGGGGACCGCAGGCCGGTTCCCACAATGTCAAAAATTTCAGGTTTTACTATCCAATGTAGCATAAACAAGTACACACACACACACACACACACACACACACACAAATAAGTGAATGAATTTAAATACTGTAGCATTTAAAAGCATCATAAATGTATGGCAACAAAACGATTGCAACAATTATGTATAAATATTGTATATATATATATATAACTGATTATTTTATTTGTTTAACTTTTGTCTTATATTGCATTGCAGTATTGAGAATTGTGGGTGAGGCAACGGTGTTAGCTTCAGTAATTGTGATATTTTGGCAGAAACTATTGTTACCATGGTAATTCCTATCAGAGTACCGACAAAAAAATTATTGAGTGGGACTGCAGATCCGGAATAGTTTTCAACCCGTCTCCGATGGTTGATTCAGCAGGGACAAACACCGAAAACTGAGCTCGGATCAGCATATTGGCTCTAATATACTGGTTAAATATGAGCTCAGTAGGTCCCAGAGCAAAGCTATGATTAAATCAGCGTCCACGGAGAGGCTGCGTTTTCACACAAATCTGATTTCCTCCCTCCAACTCGCCTTTTTCCGCATCGCCGGGGCAAGAAAACCACCAAGATTGTGAGAAGATTATCTCAAACCTCATTCCTAAACAAAACTCCGCTTGAAAAGTTCAAATCTCAAGAGGAGAGCCTCGCGAAAGCCTTCCAAGACATATGAGAAAAATGACGGCCGTGGATCCAACTCCGTCTAAACTCAATATAGACTCTTATTTTAGAGAAACTGCTAAAATGATGAACAACAACGCGTTCCTCGAGCCGCTCTGTCACGTGGCGCAACATACCAAATTTATCATAATTCTCCGGCGGTGCGGAACGTGACATATTTACGTTTTATTTCCGAAGACGGAGTAATAATTTGTTTCTTTTTACAGTCTGAAATCCCGCCGTACTGTCACTAAACTGTCTTGTTACATATCAAAACTAGTTTTTAGACTTCACAATTGACATAAATGGTTTTAAATTGCCGTGTTACGCAATTTAAGAGTACTTAAGGTCAGGAACCGCGAAAACACGGTCTCGGTCTGACAGAAGAAGAGAAAGACGGTAAAATTTCTACTCTGCCTTCCATTAGGAAGAACATAAGAAACCGTTTTCAATGGAGCTGTCAGTCAAAATCTATCTGCAGAGGGTATTATGAACATAATAAGAGCTGAGCAAGTTGTCCAGCACTACCACACTCACACAGTGACTTTACAGACATATAAACACACATTCCCGCTTTCATTCGAGGAACCTTGACAGCTCAATATTGTACTGAAATGTCCCCATCTCCATTCATCCACAAAGAAGGAAGGAAAGGTGAGGGGAAGAAGGAAGGAAATGAAAGCCAGGAGAAGCTAAAACTGAGATGACACGAAATTCAAACGAGCTTTTCAAATGACTTGAAGTGCAGTTTCCTTTTTTTGGACATTTGAGAAGATTACAAACAGGAAGTTGGAAGGAGAATCTTAAAGCACTTTTTTTTTACATAACATCCATAAACTTTGTGTGAGGAACAACTAAACTATTTGTTAGTGGGAGGGACGTTTCTCTTTCAAGAGATAATTTGTTTGGTCAAATGTTTAAGTGCAAAGCGATTCCTTGATCTTTTCGATTTGTTTTCATGGGAAAAGGAAAATTCTGACTGTGTATCTTTATAAGTTAGTTTCTCTGTCAACATTAGGTGTTGTTTTAGCATTTGTTAGAACAACTTTTCGCAGTTAATGAACGATAAAAACAAGTGGAATCCACCAACAAGAAGCTTGAGCTAATGCTATATATGGATGCTAATATAGCTATTATTAGAGTTATTGTTTGGCGAGAACGTCCTTTAAAGGCCACCAGCCCTTGATTTAATTAATAATAGTTTTAAGTAATAAATGTTCCCAGAATTATTGTGCGCAACTGAGCAGTGAATGTTATTGTAATGAAAACTATCGGAATGTTTTCGTAACAAAATTTACAAACTTTGACTACCTGTGAAACAACTATCCTGCTAATTTAAAATACACAAGTTTATTCAAAATTGTAGTTTTTATTATTAACTTTCTTGGTTTTACTGTGCGCAACTGAATGAATGTTATGGTAACGAAAACGAGACAAAAGAATGTTTTTTCATAACAAAATACACCAACTTTTTGATTCAAATATAATCAAGGCTGTGTTGGTGAGGAAGATTTGTTAGCTACTTTTCACAATCCAATCAAATCCTAGTGGCCAACAGTTAGCATTCTCCAAGTATACTGACCTCTTTAAATCCCCAAATGTGCAAAACTTTTCTCAGGTTAGCTAATAAGCAGACAGGAAGCACTTGCCCTACAGGAGGAGTGAGTTATAAGTGTGTAAGAGGAGGAAAATTACATTTTGAGGTTAGAAGCAGATGCTGACAGAAGATAGTGTGTCAAAACACCTGGTTTATTACCAAACGACTACATAAAAAACACTGACATTCTTCATACACCAGATCAGCCTCTCACGGGGAACAAGGTGTTTTTTTGATGTCTGTGTCGGTTTGATCAGACCACATATATCTGAACTACGGGATGCAAGATATGCATAACTCAAGAGCACCATCTGGTGGTCAGGAGAGGAAATGCACTTGTTCTACTGAGGGCTGCTGCTGAATTTAACACAATGGATATTTTCAAAATGGAAAACTACTACCACACTATTATGTAGGATGCCTGTTTTCTCTATGTATGAAAAAATGACCATATGCAGTTGCTAAAGTGTGCAGTACACAAAAAAAGCAATTGAAGTAGCCTACTGATCGCTTCCCTCAGCAAAATCTTGTATGCTTATATTGCAGTTTAAACATGTCAGTTTTGAGCCCCTTTCTGTGGTTTGGGACGAGGAAATCCGGCAGGATATGACATCATGATTTAACCTGCTGTTTTACTGGGACTGCAATCTTCCAGCAGATATGCTGATCTTCAAAACGTTGTTCATAGGGAGCTGTGTAAGCATATGGCTTCCATAGAGGAACAAAACCTGCAGTTTTTTGAATGAGCAAGGTGATATTTTCTTTTACTCAACTAGCTTTTTCTCAAGAAAATCAGACATCAAAACATTTATAAACATCAGTAGTTTTGAAAACAGGTTTACTTTCAGTTTAGTTTGAATTACTACACTTAAAATAAACTGTAGCCTAGAATATTGGCTTAATCTATCACTAATTGACATTAAGAATGCGCATTAAACTTTATAACTATTAATATATTTAGAAAAATTAAGGCGACACATTTTGATAAGCAACTTAGTTTGAATTATTACATTTACACGAACATCAATTCACAATAAAAAATTGTTTAAAAAGGTATTAAATTAAACTTTACAACCATTAACACAGCAATAAGATAAGACAACATTTTGATAAGCAATTTTCTTGGATGTTTATTAGACAATCCAAAACATCATCCATACAGACTCAAGTCTAATTCTATAATAAAGAACTGTGGCATTCCAAATAAAATCAAATAAAGACGGGAACCTAAATGTGTCATACAGTTCCAACGGTGGGCAAACACTGAGGCACAAACCTTTGGTATCTGGTGAAAGGAGGTTACAACAGCACAACAGGAGTCTAGGCCACATCTAGAGTGAGTTTCTCCTTGTTATCCACATCCAAACCCTTCAAAACGCTCTTAAAGCTGTTTTAAGAGCACCGAACAGAGAACAGGAAGTTGACTGCTGGTTCGTTTGAATGGCAGCCCACTTATTAACCAATCAGAATCAGCAGCCAGTGCGGGGAGAAGACGAACAGAAATCGAATCTTAAATACTGAGATCATAGGAAATGGGAGAGATGGACACAACCTGCTAAAATCTCTATCATACCGTTTTAAGGCTCGACATACACCACGATGAACAGAACAGATCAGCTGAGAATTCTGGGATGCGATCTTGACCGTTCAAACTTGGCGCACAAAACAAAACAGAAAAAATACCCACTTTCTTCTTGCCGAAAAGCCATTTTGCTTTCCACTACTGTAAAGAGTCAAAAAAAAAAAAAAAAAAAAATTACAAGCATAAGGTCTTCAAAATCGTAAGACACAACAGTTACTACGCAAAGGACCCTGGGCCACAAAGATGTCATCAGTTCAGCCTTCTAACAGAGGGTAACATAAAATAGATAACTTTACAGTACATTAAGATTTACAATATATGGAAAGCGATATAATGGAATCTGTGAACAGGCATTTTTGCGAAATTTCAGCTAGAATTTTGCGAAGTTACTTTTCGGCTGACATTTTTCGCCTTTAGGAAACTCCAAACCTGAGCATTCGTGAAATATAATTAGACATAGATATATCGATACAAATAACAGTGAACAGATTATCTGCACCTTCCTTTTGTAAACAGTCACACAATTCTATTTTCATCCCTTTGATAAACGAAAAAACATTGTGAATCAAGCATGAAGTAAAGAACATACAAATATTCACTATATCACATTGCGTTTTTCCAACTAAAACTGGTTAAAATTGCCAGAGGCATTTTGCAATCTCTCTTTAGCAAGCTCTACGACTCTGAGGTTTTAATATCATAAATTCGCAAATGTTGTTTGCACGTTTGCAATAAAACGCTGTTACAACCTTCACTTTGTAGTTTTTTCTTTAAATTCAGTGATAAAACATGATAAAATCAAAGAGAGACTATAACATGTAACGGATGAGTGATTCTTGCATAAAATTAAGTCAAGAACGAAAATCGTACGTGTTTTTTTTTGAGGTTAAGTAATAACGTCCGTTTTTCCGCTAGTTTAGAAGTTGTGTGCATTTAATAGGGAATCAAGCATATTAAAAGTGTCTTCATAATCCATGTGTGGACCGTTATTTATTAAAGCAGCATTGGGCTCAGAACTCTGCCCCTCCCCCAGCCTCCTGTCAATCTTTGCCAACTGGGCGTGGCCTATAGGTTGATTGAGAGATACGGAGGCAGAGGAGGAGTGGCTCTTGGAAGATCGGTGAGATTTGGATGAATGGTGGTGGTGGTGGTGGTGGTGGCTACCGTGCGAGTGTGACGAGTCGTGTCTCGCTGTTTTGTGCGACGAATGTTCGCGATGTTTCTCGCGGCTCGAGCGAGGACTGTGACGGCTCTTACCACTACTGCTGCTACTTTCAGACGAAACTTTGATCTTCATTTTCAGCTCTTCTTGACTAGCCGAACCATTTTCCGACGAGGAAGGGTGGCGCCGTTTTAGCGACCCGCTCTTTAACGATCGCTCCGGTACCTGCTGTTGGGAATACTTCACCCTGATTGACGTAGACGGTTCGGATGATAAATGTCCGTGTTTTCGATGCTGGTCACTTTCCTCCTCTTCGTGTCTGCGTCTTTGCTCTAATTCGGCTGCATGTTTTTCGCGATATTTCTCTAGAGTGAGTTTCTGAGGGGCGAGAGTTGCCGAGGCTTGTCCGTGTTTGCTCACCTGCGCCCCCTGGAGCGCAAGAAATGCATCTGCGCTCTGGGAAATTGGTGCAGGAAAGCTGAAAGCAGAACTCTGCAGGTTCGACAGGCCGTTGAGTGACATCGATGACCCATCCAATGGGAAAGCGGTGGATGGTTCGGAATACATGCCCCCTCTGATGTCACACATTGTCTCCATCAATGAACTGTCCTGGCTCAGACTTGTTTGGAAGGAACCGTCTAAAGATTGGTTGTCGAGTTTTGGTTTCTTGGCAGCTTGATTGGCCTAAAATGAGAACAAATATAGACTTTAAAATTGGTCCATTACTTGACTGCTTGCTATTCAAAAGTTTCACAAAAATCTATAATGATTTTTTATTCATTTGTGTATGTGTTTTGATATTGTAAAGCGACCTTGAGTTTGCAGAAAGGCGCTACATAAAATAAACGTATTATTTTACATTTGGTGTAATTTTTCCAATACAAACAAAAGTATTTATACATACCCGCCAGTTTCTGATTCGTTTTAATCTGCTTGGTGTTTTTTCCAAGATCTGGAGAAACTCGTGAGTCAGATCTATAGAAACAGAGAACATACAGAACATTAATCAAGTGCAGCAATTACTTGACAAAAATGTAAATTTGAAATGCATCCCTTCGAGAAAGATAAATTTGCCTATCAAATAAAATGAGTAATTACACAAATTAAAAACAGTAAACAGTTAAAAAAAAAAAAAAAAAAAGTATTTTCCCTTTAATTATAAATAGTGCTGTCAAATGATTAATCACATCCAAAATAAAAGTTTTTGTTTACGAAATGTGTGTATACTGTGTATATTTATTATGTATATATAAATACAAACACATGCATGTATCTATTTAACAAAAATATGTTTATATATTACATATTTATATATAATATAAAATATACAAATATGAATATAAGTGTAAAAACGTAAATATTTTCTAAATATATACTGTATGTGTGTGTATTTATATACATAAATATACACAGTATACACACATTATGCAAACAAAAACGTTTATTTTGGATGCGATTAATCGTTTGACAGCACTAATTATAAACAATGTTAATTAAATAGATTTTTAATTTATTTTAATTTGAGTGATTTTTCAGTTTTTAGGTAACCATAATATAATAAAAAAATGTAAAAAGGTTAAGTTGTGTTTGACTGACCATCAAGCAGCTGCAGAGTCACAGCTCGGTCTACATATTCCCACCAATGTTTCCCATCTGAAGAGACAGGAATCTCCCAATTGGACCACTTGCAGGCCAGGTGAATACAGACACATGCCACCACTGTGGGTTTGTGCTGCAGGCAGAAGGTAGTCAAGTGCAGACTGCGAGAGACACAACAACACAGAAAACACAGAGAAAACACTCCATTATAAAACAGAAGACATGAGAAACGCTTTCCTAAGAATCTAACTTCATAATCCTAAATTCATTTCCATTCTTCTTAGTTCATCAGAATTATCATGATTATGTCAAAGCTGATCATCCAGTCAGGTGTGTGTTTGCAAGAACGTTCTTTGTCTGGTCAGCTGTAAAACAAAATTGTATGCAATTCAATCAAAGATTCAATCAATAAAATACAAATCAACTCAATTAACATTTAAAGCGTGGCATCAGTGTAAGCAACACCAATGCCGGGTTTCTGAATCCCTATCGAAATTGCTCTCTCAGCAAGTAGGCATTAACAGCAACTCAACTTCCTGCTGCGTTAATGACCATGCCGGCTCAAAGTCATCTTACTGGCTTGAAATGAACTTTTAGTCACTAAATCGGTGACAACAGAAGATGAGACTTCAATGCAATCAATTAGAATCGAGTTGTTTTAGGCTCGCTAATGAGACGCCACCTGAGTGGTTAAAGATTCAGGTTGCTAACACAAAGGTTGCGGTTTGGATTTCAAAAAGGGAGCTGAAGTACTAATAGTGTGCCAGAGGTACCCAGGAGTGCAATGGGGGATTGTCCCTGAATTAATTGGCTAAGGATAAAAAGCATAGGAATAATTAGAATACTGGAGAAAATAGTTATAAAATGAAGTAAATATTAATGGCACTTAAAGAAATAGCTCAGCCAAAAATGTAAATTTCCTGAAAATGTACTCCCTCTCAGGCATGGATCGTGGAAGCGGGGGTGCCGCCCGGGCATAGGCCTGAGTAACTTTTGAGGTCTGGTACAAATTATGACATACAAAAATACATAGGCTACAGGCTCATATGGATTACTCATTAAAAGATCGCGATCTCGATGCAAACACACTCAATCTTATTGCTATGTCGATGAGACCATGTCTATTAAACTATTGAAATCACATCGGAATATTTAAACCTGCTTTCGCGCAGCCGCTGATCCAGAGAGAGCAGCACTCATTATAAACTTCATGTTTGAAATAGCTTTACAAACAGTCTACACAGTAGGCTACATTTATGTGCTGCAAACATTAAATAATAATGAAAGCATTGGGATAAAAGTTTATAGTCTGGATATAGACTCGTTCAAAATGAGAAACTGACTTTTGGAACTGATGTTACGCTTCAAATGATTGTAAGGGGCGGCGCTAGGGAGGGGCTAGCAGGTGCTCCAGCCCCCCTAAAAATACCATAGTTTAAGCCAAGTAGGCTAGGCCAGCCCTCGACTATGGATTTTTCTAGTAAGCTAGTTGAACGTTTATATTAAATAGATTAATATAATAACCTACTAAACCATCTTTTAATAAGCATTTAGGCGTATTATAGCCTACATTTCGCGCTCAAGCATGCGCATAAAGCTTGCTGCAAAGCAACGGCAAAAGTAATAATTATGAATGCATCGGGGGAAAAAAAGACATTTTAATTATTTATTACTAAACTAGTGCTTTCTCAGTTAGTGTCGGCTGTAAACGCCGGTGCTGACTCTCCATCTCCACAGTAGGCTAATGGACGTGCACATTTTCATACGGACTACATAATTAGAGAAGAAAAACGATTTTTTTATTTGAATTAGTTCGTAGTAGACATTTCAAGCTTTCTATAGACTTGTTTCAGGTTAGTTTATGTCTGTGAGCCGGTTCATTGTTGCGACGCGCTCCATCCACAGAGACTGCATGAGACGACAGAAAGCACATTCAAAAATTTTAAGTTCTTTCCGCAGGAAAAATTTTTTTTAAAAAGATTGCGCGGGCGCCCCCATGTCATAAATGAAGCGCGATAATAGGCCTACTACACTCCTCATAAATACTTGAAATGCACCTACAGCGATTTTATTAATATAATAATAATAACAACAACAACCTGTTTTGGTCATATTTACTATTGCCCAGCTCCCCCTGTCATTGATCTAGCATCCCCTGAGCACCTGGCGCCGCCCCGATTATAAATGTTACTTTATGCCAGAAAGTAGCGAACAGTGACTGTTAAAATGCATCTGATGTCTAATTCATTCAATCAAGAGATTCGTTCAAAAACTAAACAAGTTCATATATTTCAAATAATTTTTACATATTTTTATTTTAATTGGCTCATTTATAACATTTTACACTCATTTAAATAAAACATTTTGTAAAAAACCTAAGTGAATTAGCCTACATATTATTTTGTATTTGTCTAATGTTTTGCTTCTGAATCTTGGGAGAACCGTGATCTCTATTCTAAAAATTATCCAGAGTCTTAATAAATAGGCTAATATCTGGCATCTAATATGTTTCTAGTATTAAAATGTAGACTAGGATGTAAAAGGTACAATCTTACACACTTTATTTAGTACAATAACAAGGATTTGGTACATTTATAATGCATTATAATGCCACTTCTAATCCATCGTGCCAGTGTGCAAAGTCCTCCCCCCCTTCTTTTGGTACGTTCCGCGATCCATGCTCTCAGGCTATCCAAGATGTGTGTTTGTTTCTTCATCAAAAGACATTTGGAGAAATTTAGCATAACATCACTTGCTCACCAATTGATCCTCTGCAGTGAATGGGTGCCGTCAGAATGAGTCGGAATAAACTCCAGTCGATTAATATGGTGAAGCAAAAAGGACCATTTTCACTTGTAAACTGTGCTTGATCTGTGCATATTTCTCTCCTGATTCAGACAAAATTACTTTTCCACTGGAGAAAGCAATATTATGGACTCATATTACAGTTGGAAGCAACAGTATAAGGTTAAAACGCCTTAATGATAGATAGGGATGGGCGATATCTTATCGTTTGCGATATACCGGTAAAAATTCTCCCCATGATAAGAATTAGGCTTCCCGCTATTGTTGACATATTTCTGTGTGCGACCGTATGGAGTGACGGGCAGACGCTAAATGAGAAGCTCGAGCTCCTTTTACAATCCAGAACTGGTTTGGTTAGGGCTGTACAGTGCACAAAAAAATCGGTCTGAATAAATGTAGTGCAGTAGCACGTGTGCGATAGTTTTGCAAACCTCGTCCAACAAAGATATCATTTATTGACATGCTTTTTCTCCAAATTAACTTAACAGTTGAGTTTTTGAAATACTTTTTTTTTTGTGACCAGACGTGGTTTCATATTACAGAATGATTACTGTATTATATACAGTGATAAAGGCCATGTCAATTAGCATTGCATTATAAATATACTTTCCTTATAAAAATACCCAAGATTGAAGAACAGATAAACTATATATTTTGTGCAATCGTATGTTTATTGTCTTCAAGTTTCATCAGTTAAAATTTCTCTATCTCAGTTGTGCGTTTTATTCAGCGATAACTGGATACCTTCATGGAGCTTCATCAGTAGTATTACTTCTGCTATGGATATGTGGAGTTTCTGCACAAGGGCGCCCTCCAGCTTCCAGTATGAATTAAACAGTCATTGCATTACATGTGTACTCTGTAATGCTCACAACACCCTATTAGGGGTAAAAATAGGAAAGATACTACTTTTCTCTAAAGAAGCAGGATTTTCTGAATTATCGTCAGTGATATTGTATTCGCAATAAATACCAGAAATATTGTGATATATTTTTAAGCCCATTTCGCCCATCCCTAATGATAGATTTGTTTCTTTTAAAAACACAGCTTTTCACTTCACTAGATGTTAATCGATGGACTGGATTTGTGTTGATTATTTGTGGATTCTGATGTTTTTATCAGCTGTTTGGACTCTCATTCTGACGGCACCCATTCACTGCAGAGGATCCATTGAGCATGTGATGTAATGCTAAATTTCTACAAATCTGTTTCAATGAACAAACCCATTTACATCTTGGATGGCCTGAGGGTGAGAACATTTTCAGAAAATTCATTTTTGGTGAGCTATCCCTTTAAAACCAACAAAACATTAGTTGTCAAACCACAAAATAAATATCAATAATGTATCATTAAACAAAAAAAAGTATATAAAAATGTATTAAGAAATACTAATTAATGTCAAGGGTATGACAGCAAAAAACACTTTGAAAAAAAAAAAAAGTATCCTAAATATATCCTAATTTTTTTTTTTTTTTACTTTTACTTTAAATGACATTAACAATAATAATTGAAAAAATTGATAAAAATCAAAATTTAGACCAAAAAGAAACATGAAAAAGAAAGCACTCTCTGGTACTTACCGTGACGATCTCTAAGTTTACACCTTTGAACTCTGAGCTGATATTCAGGCTACCAATTGAGTTATTGACCTATGCACTCTCAATCAAGATATCTCTATTAGCACCTCTACACTCCAGGCTGTGTATTCAACCTTCTGCGCCAACAGCAAGCCCTCTGTACATTACACCGCACTGCGCCGGGCTGGGCAGCAAAACACCCTGCCCAGGCGCGAGGGCGCTGGACACAGGAAGGAGAACCCTGCCTAATAGGAAGTCATAGGGTGCCATGGCAGTGCAACAAATAGGGGTCAGGGTAACAACCTGTTGGTAGCCATGAAATAGGAGGTCTGGGCCAAGTCCTTGCTCGCTGAGGGGAGAAATAGAGAAAGAGAGACAATGTTGGATTAAAATTCAATTCATTTTGACAATTTTTTTCCCCAATAAAAAGGTATCAGGTTACCCAAAAAAATTGGAAGTGCAATATTATAACAGTAAAAACAGTAATATTGTGAAATATTACAAATTTAAATAACATTCCCACTTTAATATTTTAAAATGTAATTTATTCCAAAGCTGAATTTTCAGCATCATTACTCCAGTCTTCAGTGTCACACGATCCTTCAGAAATCATTCTAATATGCTGATTCGCTGCTCAAGAAACATTTCTGATCATGATCGATGTTGAAAACAGTTGTGAGCCAGGAAAAAAAAAAAAATAAAGAGAGTGAAAGAGATGAAGAAAGACTAAGAACAAAAGTTGGAAGCATCTACCTCGCACTAGCTGGGAACATCTCACCACATCTGTGTGTGGATGATCTATTGTTATCTCAAACCCTGAAACAAAATCACCGGTTAGACAGGACTCATGTGTTCACGGCTTTCATAAAGCACAGATTTATTAGCAGATCCTGTAACTTACCAAGTGTCTGCAGCACTATGGTCTCCAACAGCACCAGCTCTTGAGCCTGCTGGAGGTACGCCTGTGGATCAACCCAATCACAGCTGCTCATTAAAGGGGTCCGGTCCAAAGAGTTCTGATGATAGCCAATCAATTTACTTTTATTTTGTTTATAATGTATAATATATTACAGAGATAGTTCACCCAAAAAAGAAAATTCTGTCATTAATCAGCCACCCTCATGTCATTCCAAACCCGTAAGACCTTCATTCATCTTCAGAACACAAATTAATGAAGCTACGAGAACACTTGTTGTGCGCAAAGAAAGCAGAGGAATGCACACGCATGCATTGTGGTACTGTCGTGAACGTGTCAAAGTTTATTTTTACACCGAAGCTTATTTTTGCTTTCTTTGTATACAAAAGGTATTCTTGTAGCTTCATAAAACCACTGATGACACAAGGACTATTTTAATGATGTCCTTACGACCTTTCTGGGCCTTGAACGTGGTAGTTGCGTTGCTGTCTATGCAGGGTCGGAAAGCTCTCGGATTTCATCAAAAATATCTTAATTTGTGTTCTGAAGATGAACGAAGGTCTTGCGAGTTTAGAACAACATGAGGGTGAATAATGACTGAATCTTCATTTTTGGGTGAACTATCCCTTTAAACCTTGAGGGTAGTATAGTTTTTGTTGTTGTTGTTTTTTTAAGAGAGAGCGCAAATTCAAAGAGCCCCATTTACTTTCATTATAAATTCTACTAACCTCATTGTGCATGACTCTTCAGAAAAAGGGGACAAAAATATTTTCATAAACGGTCAACGTAATAAAATTATTAATAATGCAACAATTTTTTAATTAAAACGGTTTATTATTTTATGTTACACCTATTAAGCATTGTGGGTATTATTTTAGCTTTGTATTTTTTAATAAATCATGTTTTAAACATTTAATCGCATTTTTCACATATTACAATCAAAAAGAACCCCGTTAACATTCATTATAAATGCTCCTACACTTACTCTGCTTGACTGCTCACAAAAACAGAGGAAATATGTTTATATTCATGATATATCAATATTATAAAACATTTTTTTGTTCTTAAAAACAACGAAAAATCAAAGTTAAGCCCCATTTGCTTTCCTTGAGAATTAAAAAAATAAATAAATTGTTTTTAAAATCTATCAAAAAATTGTTCAGGCCATCTGAACTGAAAATGATCCAATAAATCGCAAAACAATAAAATAAAATCCAGTCCTACAAAATATTCAGCTTCACTGAAAAATGACATGCACACTGAAGCCCCTGCAAATGTCACTTAATCTTGTCCTTATGTAAATTTACATAAAGAAAACATCAACTCTATGGTACAAACATCTGTTTATACATTTACCTGACTGATTCCCAGTCTGTGTGCCATAACTGTCAAAGCATCTATCCATCTTTCAAAAATGGCTCACCATGGCAACAAGTAAAGCAGAGAGAGAAACTACATTACCCATAAGCCCCCACACTCACATTGCTCTTGGTGTCCAGCGGTGGGTCTTGAGGGTTCAGGCAAGCATGTGCTACTTTAATAACGTGTTCAAGTTTCCTTGGTTGCTCCTCCACTTTCGCGGCCAGAAAGAGTGTGGTGGGAGAAATGATCTGATCGAAGACAGAAAATAATTATCATACCTCTCAAAATAACACAAAAATCTATAAACAACAGGGTTATGTATGGTTCTAGTTCTGCCAATTAAAACAGAGTGAAATCCTAAAAGATCTTGAGCATTAGTGGGTCAACAAACACATACAAATGAAACAAATACGAACATTTTGAACAATCAAATCACAACCAAATAATTTAAAAACGCATACTCACGTTTCTATGGAACTTCATAAAGGAATTAAGCATGTAAAACCGGTGCATATAGACGATTGCTGTGTTAATCGTGAGCTGGGATCTGCACAGTTTCATCAAGGAACAAAAACACTGCAAAAGAAGCTATTATATGCCATATAATCCAAAAATATAATACTCATAAACCATAATCTTAGAAGCTATCACTCAAAATCATATCAAAACAGCTCATAGTCTCAAATCACACTAATATAGACATTGCACTGAATAATAAACTATAATAAAAGAGAAAAATCATAAAATGACATTTATAGACGATAACAACATACAACAGACACATCTTGTGTTTAGCCATTATCTTACACCAGTCACGTCTAAATCTCACTTAAACGCTTTATAAATACACCAAAACCCTATTATTATAATTAAAACGATATTACATTAGGCCAAAACCATAATAGGATAGATTTAATCCTGAAATGTTATTTATATCAAACATTAAGTCACTGAATCACACTCCTGTCATTCACACGCCTCAA
>NC_081176.1:12154955-12284955 GCF_012432095.1 Onychostoma macrolepis | reverse complement strand
AATATTGTTCACAAATCTGTCTAAATCTGTTAGTGAGCACTTCTCCTTTGCCGAGATACTCCATCCACCTCACAGGTGTGGCATATCAAGATGCTGATTAGACAGCATGATTATTGCACAGGTGTGCCTTAGGCTGGCCACAATAAAAGGCCACTCTAAAATGTGCAGTTTTATCACACAGCACAATGACACAGATGTCGCAAGTTTAGAGGGAGCATGCAATTGGCATGCTGACTGCAGGAATGTCCACCAGAGCTGTTGCCCGTGAATTGAATGTTCTTTTCTCTACCAAAAGCTGTCTCCAAAGGCGTTTCAGAGAATTTGGCAGTACATCGAACCGGCCCCACAACCGCAGACCACGTGTAACTACACCAGCCCAGGACCTCCACATCCAGCATCTTCACCTCCAAGATCGTCTGAGACCAGCCACCCGGACAGCTGCTGCAACAATCGGTTTGCATAACCAAAGAATTTCTGCACAAACTGTCAGAAACCGGAAGCTCATCTGCATGCTCGTCGTCCTCATTGGGGTCTCGACCTGCCTGCAGTTCGTCGTCGTAACCGACTTGAGTGGGCAAATGCTCACATTCGATGGCATCTGGCACTTTGGAGAGGTGTTCTCTTCATGGATGAATCCCGGTTTTCACTGTACAGGGCAGATGGCAGACAGCGTGTATGGCGTCGTGTGGGTGAGCGGTTTGCTGATGTCAACATTGTGGATCGAGTGGCCCATGGTGGCAGTGGGGTTATGGTATGGGCAGGCGTATGTTATGGACAACGAACACAGGTGCATTTTATTGATGGCATTTTGAATGCACAGAGATACCGTGACGAGATCCTGATTGTTGTGCCATTCATCCACGACCATCACCTCATGTTGCAGCATGATAATGCACGGCCCCATGTTGCAAGGATCTGTACACAATTCCTGGAAGCTGAAAACATCCCAGTTCTTGCATGGTCAGCGTACTCATTGGACATGTCACCCATTCAGCATGTTTGGAATGCTCTGGATTGGCGTATACTACAGCGTGTTCCAGTTCCTGCCAATATCCAGCAACTTTGCACAGCCATTGATATGCCACACCTGTGAGGTGGATGGAGTATCTCGGCAAAGGAGAAGTGCTCAATAACACAGATTTAGACAGATTTGTGAACAATATTTGAGAAAAATAGGCATTTTGTGTACATAGAAAAAGTCTTAGATCTTTGAGTTCAGCTCATGAAAAATGGGGGCAAAAACAAAAGTGGCGCGTTTATAATTTTGTTCAGTGTGTATATATATGTATATATATATATATAAAACTGAAGTTGTGTGGTTGGTGTCGAACACAGCGGCTTTTATTTGCTGGTTTTGTTCCGGAAATTATTCAATTACAAATTAAGCACTGCCGTATCTACAAAGGACGCGAACGTTGTTGCGTCGTGAACCCATTTCTCTTTCATGTCAGAAGCAGCAGCATTTGGAGCACGTAAGAAATGGATCACGACATCAGTTTACTGTCAGGGATTTGTCATGTCAATCCATTCCAAATCGAGTGTAGTCAGAATCACTGATTATCATGGCATGTGTTGCCTTTAGTCCCGTTGCGCCACTTGCGCTGGATGTAGACACAAGGTAAAATTATGAAAGAGCTCCAGATCTCAGACTGAAAATTGCAGTGCTGAGTCTGGCTATATTGGATCCAACAGTAATGTCGCAACACATGTTTTTAAAACTATTGCATTGTCTGTTCCAGATTGTTTAATATATACTTATTTATAGGTTTTTAACCCAAATGACCCATGTTGTTTTCAGAGTACGTCACAGCAGCATCTTTCTGTTATTTTAATATTCAAAACTGTTAGACAATTATAGCAGTGGGTGTTTACTTCGAGTCTTGAATGTGCCCCGCCTATAAAAACACACTGTCCTGCAGAGATGGTCAAAACCAGGATACAAAATAGCTTATTACATCTAAATTATGATGTTTTTAAGTAAAAATCTTATAGCATAGCTAACATTATAGGTGGATCACAGAGAACATTAGAAAATAATTGAAAAATGCAGAACATGACCTCTTAAAGGGATAGTTCACCCAAAATTGAAAATTAGCCCATGTTTTACTCATCCTCAAAGCATCCTAGGTGTATGACTTTCTTCTTTTAGACGAATCCAATTGGAGTTATATTAAAATTTTTCCTTGCTCTTCCAAGCATTGGAATGGGAGTAAGCGGGTGTTTCTTTTCAACAATCCAATAGTAGTAAAATAAAGTGCGCGCATCCATAATAAAATGTGCCTCACTTCAGGGGTGAATAAAGGCCTCCTGTAGTGAATCGATGCGTTTTTGTAAGAAAAACATCCATATTTAAAATGGATATTAAAAACGTGTACGTCCTACGTCATCCGCCTGTAAGGGCTTGCACGTATGACAGTCAGTGGAAGTGAGAAAAAAGTATTTATAACATTTTAAATATGGATATTTTTCTTACCAAAATGCATGGATTCGCTACAGGAGGCTTTTATTCATGTTTGGGTGAACTATTCCTTTAAGGTTTCAATTATCTAAAGCTCAACAATTGTGAAATACTTACAAACAACCTCAAAATGGTTGAAAAACAAGAAAATTAATGTTTTGAAATAGCCTAACATAAGTCTACTCTCAAACTCCATTGAAATGCTGTGGTAGGACCTGGAATGTAGAGTTCATGCTGGAATTAAATCCAACAAATTTCACTGAGCTGAAGCAGTTCTGCCCTCTATAGACTACTTGCACAACTACTTCCGCATTCTACCTTGTACAGCTCGGGGGTTTCTGGTCAGCGTATAGAACATGTACAGTTTCTCATGAGAAAGCAGATTATTACTACATTTTAAGGATGTAATTAAAAAAAACAAACAAAAAAACAGTTAATCATATTCTCTGCATTAAACATGAATGATCTTAAACCTGCTGAGATGTTCCTATAAATATATTTCCCCTTCAAATGTGCATTCTGAATAATTAAAAAATATATTTCCCCACTAACCTGCTGCAGTCCAGCACTTGTCTTCTCATTAACAGTATTTTTCTCTACTAGTCATATTTAATACCTGTTGAATTTACCGTTTTAAATTAATTTGACTGATAAACACCCTTACGAAAATTAACCATGGTTTTACTATAGTAAAAGTACAGGTTTTTTTTTTTTTTTCAGATTACCATTTGTATAACCACAATTTTACTACAAATACCACGGTTAAACTATGGTTAGTATAGTAAAACCTACGCTAATTTGTGGTTATAATATGTGGTAAATTGCAATAATTTTCATAAGAGCATTATTGCTTGTGTGTGCTGTTGCTCTAATTCCAGCGTTTAAAATGGCTGAAAGAATGTGTGGTAAATGCCTTAAAGAAATTTAATTATGGTAAACATTTAATTAATTTTAAACAGTAATGCGGTGACAGTGTGACTACTTTGAATATTTTGGCATTACATACAGTGAAATGATTGTGAATGAAAAATGACATGGATAGTGACAAATCTATTTAATGGAGATAAATAAAGGTTAATTCCGATCTTACTCATCAGATCTCACACACGCTGTAGAGTTGCGACTTCTAGTTTAGAGCACTGACCAAACACTAGGGATTGTCACTAATCTTACCTCAATATCCCCAATTTGCAATTTATATTCTTCAGTCCAGTGCAGAGCTGCTTCACTCCTGAATCCTGCAGATTATTATTGTTCATGTTCAGCTCTTTCAGATTGTTATCTGATCCAAGAACTGTAGCCAGAGCTGAACAGCTTTTGTCTGTTAAGTTACAATCATTTAGCCTACAAGTGAAATAAATAAAATCATAATTAGATTCATGTAATATATTTGTTAAACACAAAAATTAAATGTATACAAATTATTTTACATTAACTTTATATATACTGTATATTAATATTAGATTTCCTAGATAAAAACAAACTAGCATGCTTGAATAAAACTTAATAAAATATGTAAATGAACAATAGGTTTATAGCTTGAATGGCAATGAGTTAAACATTTAAAAGTTCTGCTCTATTATCATGATGAGTGTCTAATCATCCAGTCCTGTCAATCACCGCTACGACCGTATACAAGCAGCAGTCATTGGTCCGTTCCAGCGACAATTCTTCCGGCATTTGTCCCCGCTCAATTTCCCTTTACATCCCAAAAGCATCTATAACGTTCCGATGCCTATGTGGTAACGTTATTCCTAAATGTTTAATCCATAATCTTATTGAATAACAAATCCTGAACTTGATGTTTCCGCGTTGTGCGCTCCTTCTCTACAGTGTACGGTAAATGCTAGGCATGTCAATCCGTGCGAACGACCCAATCCAAACGTGCTCCATCTGTTAAAGAGTGCCCAATTGGTCCCTACATATCGTCTCTGCCCACCATATCCCAGGTCGGATTACCAGCATTTTTGAAATGACGTTTTCAACACTGAATCATCATTGCGACGTGAACGGATGCCGGAAGTCACAGCTTCAGTCAAATAGCACGTCATTTGCACTCCATAAACATTATCTTAAGATCTATACGTAGCTTTATAGTGTGCATAGGCTCGTTTGAATCGGGATTAACTGCTTTAAATATCAATATGCGATTTACCTATGCTTTACCAATGTTTCGAAAATTATAATCCAAAACGTTGCACAAAGCTTTCTGTGTACTGTTTACATTTGCATACGTGGTTTATATAACTTGAGCTCTAACATGAAATATCCTTGTTGCATTCTGCTAGCTGAGATCCTAATGATCTATATCAAGACTAAGTTACCTTTATGCATCATGCCTTTTCAGATCAAACTAAAGTGCTAATTTCTCTTTTCATGTCATGAAAATGGAGCACATTCGTTTGGATGGAGCACAAGCCACTGATTAGGAGTGAACAGACACTCCTTGTCTAAAACTTTGCTCCTACTGCTGTTTTACTTTGCCTTGCCCAAAACACACACATCTTTGCACCGTTCCATTTTCCTCCTCCTTAATTTTCTCCAAAGCGGCCCCCATCATGAGGCTGCCTCCGCAACAAGGAACCGCTCTGGCTGCTCCTTTGCATACCTCTCTCTTTTCTTCCTATGACTTTTTTCTCAGAAGTGCCCTAGCGTGAGGCTGCCTCCGCAAAGGTGCCTGCCTCTTCTCTCCCCTTACTAGCTATCCACCACCTACATCAGCTGAACGTCCATCTTGCACCCTCTTTACAGCCACCCAAATAGCAACCCCAACCCACACTGCTGCTATGAAACTTCCGCCGGTCTGGGTGTTTTCACACATAGTCATTTTAAAGAGTCTGAACATGTTCCACTAGTTTCGGCCCGTACGTCAGCACCCAAAAAATATTGTAGACCTTCGTAAACCAAGTCCATCTTGGAAGGTGTTCTGAGTCTGGTTCGCTTTCAGCTATCAGTATGGTTCTGTAAACTGTGCATCGTGAAAAAAAATTCCTCCAGGCTTACTTAATATTTGTGAACTCCAATTTAGCTGGTAATCAGATGCTTCTGTTCAATGTGATTTTCCATGGCTGTTGCTTCTGGCAGATTTCTACAAAGTATATTCACAACATACTTTTTTGTGTTAAGCTCACAACATGATATTTAATGATATATATATATAATATTATTAAACCACCGCATGAATATTTATATGTGGATGTTACAATTGCTTCGTCAAATAAATGATTTAAGGGAAATTTAAAAAAATTATAATAAATAAATAAAAATAAAATAAATTATCTATAAAAATTTGGTCTCTTTATTTCAAACCATATTAAATTAGCAAGTAAAATCAGTGCTATCACATCTCTCAGATGTTTGCATAGTGGGCCATGTGTAAACCATCTTCTTTCGCTTGTTTCTGAAGATGGTCTGCTTGGTTCAAGCTAACTAAAAGTCAGTCACGTGCTACAATGCTATAAAATTCGGCTTGTGAAGAAGGATACTTTAAACGGCCTGTATTATCAGTGCTTGATATCTCACGTTACTTTACCGCATTACATCACTTCATTACTCCGTGCAACAGCAGCTTTTATGATTAAACCGTGTCACTTAACTGCCGCAGCAGACATTTCTCCCTCCGCTTGTCATTTTTCTTCCATCGGGACAACTTCACTGTAATCTATGGTTTCATCAAATGCAAATCAAGTTCTGCTGAACTAATGCAGTTCCTCAAGTTTTTATTCTGGTCTTCCATTTGTATTATATTTATACTTATAACTGGATTTAAAATTCAAATTGCTGTCTTTTCCACTTTCTCCCTTTCAGAAATTTAGGTGATTAACTCCATACGAAATCTGATGTTCCAGTAAATCATTCCAATGTTTCTATGAACTAATCTTCGATTAACGTTGCTATTAACTTAACATCCAAAAAAATGGAAATGCATTTTCCATTCCCCAGCAATTGCCCAGCAATAGCAGGATTTCCGCCCCGCAGCTCATACTGTGTCAGGGCTGAGAGCCTTCCACCCAGCACAGGATTTCCCTCAGGCAATAATGAAAGAATAGTAATTGTTGTACAGTGTGAAAACAAAACAAAAAAAAAACACTGTATTGATGTGCGCATGCCCAGTAGCGCGATACGTATCCCTTTTAGCCTTAACCCTTCAATATGCCGCTGCCGCAGCAGCGACGTTCTCTCCTGCACACCTTTAACCTTTTCTTCTTCTTGACATTTCCACTGCCGCAGCAGTGGCTTTTCCAACCTATAATCTTTTATTATTAACTCACTGCTGCGCCTCGAAGCCTTCACAGCACAAATATAATCTTCCTTTGTCACTACCGCAGTATTTATTTATTTTTCTGCTGCAAAATTCTTCCCCATCGTTCCCGCCGTAGCCCCCATTGCTCCAAAAAATTACTTCACTGCCGCAGCAGTGATCTTCTCTCCTCTCCCGCAGGAGCCTTTTTTCTCCTCGACATGTCAGATGCGGGGGGGAAATGATCAAATTCTTTTAAATTTCTCTACCACCAAATTGTTTGCAATCGGTCGCCAGCTTGCTGTCTTTTATAAGCCTTTTTTGGGGGGTTCTTACTCAGAGCTTGAGCCGAGCCTCAGGTTCGAGCCACCTTCGCGGACAGCAAGCCAAGGTTGTTTAAAATTATCTGGCAGGGCTGAATGGGCAGGCGAACTCGTGAAACCCTAAAGGCGTCATACACTTATACATGGTGTATGGTTAATAATCAATATAGATAAGAAGTGTCCAAACCTGCTACGTATCAATGTAGGTAAATGCAATTTTAAGATGAGAACAAAACATGATAAAACATATTAAATGACTTACAGAGCTCTTTTAGAGGTTTTGATGACTGCTGATAATCTAATGAGACACTCGTCTGATTTCTTGAATTTCTGAAGCTCAAACTCCCTCAGCTCTTCCTCTGATGTCAACAACACAAAAGCCAAAGCAGACCACTGGACAGGTGAAAGTTCAGCAGATGAGAGACTTCCTTTGCTAAGGTGGGTCTGAATCTCTTTCACCAGAGTTTGGTCGTTCAGTTCATTCAGACAGTAGAACAGATTGATGGATCTCTCTGGAGACAGATTAGCTTCAAATTTCTGCTTGATGTACTGAACGATTTCTTTTTTGCTCTTGTCATTGTTGTCTTGCTGTGTCAACAAACCTTGTAAGAGCCGATGATTGTACTGGAGTGACAGACCGAGAAGAAAGCGAAGGAAAAGGTCCAGGTGTCCATTGTCACTCTCAAGTGCCTTGTCCACTGCAGTCTTGAGGAAATCAATCATGGTTCCATTTTTGTTCTCCTGTTCTGCAGAGTCTTGATCAAACACACTTTTGTTGTTGATGTCTAGAAACAAATGTGCATAAAGGGCTGCAATAAACTCTTGAATGCTCAAGTGAACAAAGCAGTACATGGTACCAAGAATGATCCCTCTTTCCTCCTTAAAGATCTGGGTACACATGCCTGAATACACTGATGCTTTATAGACGTCAATGCCACAGGCTTCCAGGTCTGATTCATAGAAGATCAAATTGTTTCTTTCCAGCTGATGAAATGCCAGTTTTCCAAGTGAAAGGATGGCATCTTTATCCCAGGAAACATCTGGTGTGTATTTTCCATCATACTTTCGTCTGCTTTGCTGGATCTGAAAGTGGAGAAAGTGTGTGTACATTTGTGTCAGAGTCTTGGGAGTGTCTTCAGTATTTGATTCCTGCAGTGTTTTGGATCCTTCATCATCCTGAATGTTTTTTACATCATTTCCTTTGACCTTCAAAATGTTCTGTAGAACAGTGGCTGAAATCCAGCAGAAGACTGGGATGTGGCACATGATAAAGAGGCTCTTAGATTTTTTAACATGATCAATGATTTCTTTGGCCTGATTCTCATCTATGAATCTTTTTCTGAAGTACTCCTCCTTTTGTGCATCATTGAATCCTCGTATCTCTGTCAGCAAATACAGTCAGGAGGAATCTTACTGGCAGCTGCTGGTCTGGTGGTGATCCAGATGAAAGCAGATGGAAGCAGATTTCCCTTGATAAGGTTTGTGAGGAGAACATCCAGAGAGGCAGGTAATGATACATCTGACCACGTCTCATTATCCTTAAAATTTAGAGGAAGCCGAAATTCATCCAGTCCATCAAGGATGAACAGGACTTTGAATTGATTCCTTCTTGTAAGATTCAGTCCTTTTGTTTCTGGGAAAAACTCATTTAGAAGTCCCATCAAGCTTTGTGTTTCTTTCTCCTTTAAGTTCATCTCTCTGAATGGAAGAGGAAATATGAAGCTGATATCCTGATTTTCTTTTCCTTCAGCCCAATCCAGAACAAACTTTTGCACAGAGACTGATTTTCCGATGCCAGCAACTCCTTTTGTCAGTACAGTTCTGATCTTCTTGTCTTGTTCAGATGATTCAAACAAATTTTTGCATTCAACCTGTATCTCTTGTGCTTCATGACGTCTGGAAGCAACTTCAATCTGTCTTACTTCATGTTCAGTATTGACCTGTTCACTACAACCCTGAGTGATATCGAGATCTGTGTAGATGTTATTCAGAAGTGTAGAGTCACCTTGCTTTGCAATTCCTTCAAACACACACTGATACTTCTTCTTTAGGCTACATTTTAGTTGGTGAATGAAGAACAGCTCATCTAAGCATGGGAATAAAATGTGCAGGTGGTTTTAGTTATAATTTTCTCTCCTACATCTATAAGTGACAATCTGACAGATATCATGAGTATCTCACCTTCTAGAGTATTAGCAGCTTCATCTTGCTTCATCTCTCTCAGGAAGCAGAGTGTGAGATCAAGAGCTGCTTCTTTGATACTGCATCTACTCTTATTAAAGTCCTTCACAAAGTATTGTGTGTTCTCTTTTTGTAATATTTTCTTAAACATTTCCAGCTCATTTTTCAGAAATGTGATTATTTTCTTCTCAAGATCCTACAAACAATGCAAAACAAGAAACAGAGACAGAAGAACAAAATATAATTGTAGTCTATATGTGGTCCAAATTATTCAATCAGTGCTTAAAAATATTTGTAAAAGAAAAAAAATTAGAAGACAAAAATGTTAATTAACAGATTTAATTAACAGATAAAAAAACAAACAATATATTTTATATATTATACTATTTAATTTATATTAAATAGTATAATATATAAAACATTTTATATTTTAATTCTTATTTTATAGGTTCCTAAAAGGGATGCTTAAGAGGAATAAGAAGTAATATTAAGTATTTCTTCAAAAAACATTCTTCAGTAACCAGTCTGTTTGTTGTAAATATAAACATTCACAAATGTTTTCCTACCTGGAAGATCCACATGAGATTGTCTTTAAAAATGTTTTGCTTCCTGTGAATCTGGAAGTCTGAAGCTAATGTCTCATGTTGAATCCTGTAAGTGAATAAAATAAAATAATAGATTTTCAGGCAAATTATTAGAGAAATCGTATTTGTTTGTTTAAAAAAAGAAAGCAGCTGTTTAATTTCATGCTGTTAAAGGGCAGAGTCAAATTACTTTGTAGAAGTATATTTGACCACAACTGTACATATACATATACATTGTACATATACATTTACACATTTACATTTAAGTAAAACTAGGTCTTTTACTGTAATAGCTTCTGACTTATAAGGAAAGGATACAGGGATTATGAATAATAGTATATTCTGCTTTCACAATGGGCACTTAAAAAATGTTTTATTAATTTTTATTTCATATAAAAATAACATCCTTGCAAAATAATGACTATAATAAAATTACATGATGTGTGTGTGTGTATATATATATATATATATATATATATATATATATATATATATATATATATATATATATATATATATATATATATATATATATATATATATATACACACACACACACACACATATATACATACACACATACATGGGAATTCAATAAGAATATTAAAGTACTTACAGTAAGTAAAGATTACAATTTACAACAACTAAATAAAATCAGCCATTACACCCTTAAATAAATCCTCTTGTCAGGATGGAGACAATGTCAAGATCAACATATAGGGGTGGGCGATATAGCAAAAATATCATAGCACGATTTTTTTCAGGAAAATCATGATTCATTCTTTGTCATGTTGGCTTTACTGTGAGCAGTACAGACAAAATAATTTCCCTATTTTAAAAACAAAGCCTTACAAGGTAAAATATAAAATAAAAAATAATGGCAGACATTTAGGCCAAAGTGATAAAAATCTTTATCATTATTTTATCTTTTTTTTACAAAGACACATTACAAATACACATAATATACAAATAAAACAAACAGTTCTTTATTTTTCAGCAGGTTTATTTAGCAGTAGCATTCAAGAAATTGAATAAACTTCACTGTATAAATTGTACATTGGTTCTTATTAAAGCAACTGTATTAAAGTTCTTCAGTCAAGAGCAGTGAGTGATTTTTCTCTTTGTGTTTTGTTGTTTTATTAACATAAATGACAAGCGGTAGCATGTTTAGTACTACTAGTTTGCTGTCCCTTTAAGAGCTGCATGCATTTAATATCCAGGCACACATCCTCTTACTTTTACTTTCACTTTAGACATGACCAACTGTGTTTATATGTAAACCTTGTGTTTTTGACAGTATTAGCGCAATCAGATGCAAAGATAAGTTAGTCCAGTAATAAGCGCTGTTTGACAGGCTTTTTAGTGTGCGCCTGCTTCAGGTGTACACGCTCAGGAAAAGCTCCTGTCATAACAGCACCTGAATTAAATGTTTAACCGGCAAGGCTTTAAAGCACATGCAAATAATGTACTTTTGTGATTGTGAATTAAATGTTTAACCGGCAAGGCTTTAAAGCACATGCAAATAATGTACTTTTGTGATTGTGAATAAGTGTAGTGTACCCTGAGTGTGACTCTACCGCTGATTTCAAATTTTCTGTGAATGCATTTCTGTGTCGTGTTGTACAGTATTGAGATGGAGGCGCCACAACTGCAACTGATACAATAGGCGTTGTAGCACAATACTACGATATTTCTTCAAAAGCAGATTGCGGAGAAATTTTAATTGTCCACAATCAAAAATTGTCATATCGCACACCCCTATCAACATATATCAAAAAAGATTTCCAAATTTTATGAAACACTCCACTGTTAGCATGTACAATACAAGTCAGATAATCTAGTGACAAATATTCAAGAATAGTTTGATGCCACATCCTAACCGAGGCAGCTTTATCTGAGATCCATTGTAAAAGTATACTGTGAAAACTTTTGAACAGAATGAAGATGTGTACATTTTTCTTATTTTGCCTCTTTTTTATTTTTATTTTTTTCCATTTACATTTCAGTACTGCCCTGAAATTTTCAAAACAAACAAAGAACTTGTGGGACCTGAATGATTTTTCTGAAGAACAGTGGGCAGTTTAACTGTTCAGGACAAACAAGAGACTCATGAATAACTATCACTAAACCAAAAAACACAGCTGTGGATCATTCAGGTAACAACACTGTATTAAGAATCAAGTGCATTTAAACTTTTGAACGGGGTCATTTTTATAAATTCAGCTATTACTTTCTCTTGTGGACTATATGTAAACATCTTTTATGTGATATATCTTATTCAGGTCAGTACTACATAAACAATAACATGCATTTTGTATGATCCCTCTTATTTTGGTAAAATAATTAAAGGGGTCATATGATGTGATTTCATGTTTTCCTTTGTCTTTGGAGTGTTACAAGCTGTTTGTGCATATATAAGATCTGTAAAGTTGCAAAAAATAAAGTCTCAAACCCGAAGAGATATTCTTTATGAAAGTTTAGACTTTTCCACGCCCTCCTAAAACAGCTCATTCCAACACGCCCCCACATGTCTACGTCATGGTGTGGGAAGATTTGCATAACACCACCCAAACGTATATGCAATGAAAGAAGACGTAACTATTATTCTCGCTGTAATATTGTTGTTGCCGCCGCCATGTCGTGGAGACGCTGTGTGTTTCATTGTGAAAGCGAAAGTACTTTGTTTGGCCTTCCAATTGAGTACACAACTAAAAATAAGTGGTTAAGTTATATTTACAACACTGTTCCAGAAAAGTACAAAGCAAATATTCGAGTGTGTGTTTTTTTAACCTTGTAGCAACTCGTAATGTAATAACTGCACATAATGTAAAAATTGCACATAATGTAATTAGTATTGCATTATTAGTGTAATAAAATGTTCATAATGTAATAATTTTCTCAAAACTTAATAAAATCTTGAGCTCATAATGTAATAATATATATTTTTAATGTAATAACAATCTTTCACATAATGTAATAGTTTATTGTATGAGAAATTTATTACATCACAGTTCATAAGGTAATACCAGCACATAATTTAAATGAATGCTTACAATATTATAATTATCTTTCAATATAATAAATTTGACCAGAAAGCATAATAGTTTTAAGTAAAATCAGCTATTACATTAGGCTAAAATTAGGCTTATTAGGCTACATTGCGAACTTTTATTGTGAAGAAATATTAATTTAACTTGTGCTCTGTGCTGCCGTTGCCTGTGGCAGATAATGCAATCTACTACATTAGACTTTGGAAACTTTTATTAGTTTTTTTCCAAATTTGTTCATAAAAATGAACCTGCCTTCAATGCCTTAATTTTGATCAAACAATTAAAATATATTTATGTGTAACCACTGTCAATGTCATCATACCACGGACATTACCTGAGAAGTTAAAGTAAATATGTCAGCAAACTGCGCTCTTTCAAGGGAGTGCATTTAATGCATGGCCAAAGTAAGAGCATAATCTACTGTAAGTGTTTAAAACATGCAAAGTAGGATTGCCAACTGCTCCCATATTTAAGTAAAATTCTGTATTAAATCCAAACGGAAAGCATCGCGTCACGCCCAGTTTAGGAAGCTAAACTCAAAAACAAAGGGAACTCTCAAAATAAATAAATAAAAACAAAATAAAAAAACAAGAGCACCCTTAGTTAAAACTGTAATAATAACATATTTGGCAAACTCTTCTGTGCATATTTGCATTTGCGCTTTGGAGAGCATCAGATGTTTCTGTTTACAACGTTTGCAGCGTTGAGCAGTATAGCCAATCACAGACATATCCATTGAACCAGTGAACTGAGATGAGTGACAGGCTCAGTGCATCTGAAATTATAAAGGGAGCACTCTTTGCACGCATTCTAGGCTATCAGTAATGCATTCAGAATTTTAATAAAAGGTTGTTTTTTTTCCCCCATGATGCTAAGAGGAACAATATCCCCTCACTAAAGTTTAGCTATTCTATATAAATGCTAAAAATGAATTTCAGACATGAACATATTTGCTTAGTCTTTTCATGTACAAATTAATTCTAAAAAGAAATATATATCTCCTTTTAGAATTAATTTGTTTGTGTATACACACACAATTTATTTCTAAATGGAAATATATATTTCTTTTTAGAAGTAATTTGTACATGAAAAGATTAAGCAAAGCAAATATGTTCACGTCTAAGATGCATTTTGACATTTATCTCTATATCTCTATCTCACACACACACACACACACACACACAATATGTATATATATTATACACATAGGCTAAATACTGTTCCTTATACTGAGCTGCTTAAACTTTATTTCCCCACCAATGTCAAAATCAATCCTATGCCCTTGCTTCACATAACACAAAAAGAAACTTGTCTTTGGCTTATTCTTCACTATAATACTATTACATGTAGCTGTTTATTATAATTATATTTAACAAGTCTTCTTATTATACCTACATCGATTATACTCATTTATAATTCATATTCATATTTTTAGGTGTTTTTTCTCCTTTCTCTGATGTGTTCTAACAACATCAGAATTCTGGAACCCAGAATATTTTGATACTTGAATAAAAACAATGAGAGCCGTGAGAGCATCCGTACTGTAGTTGGTACTGTGCTCTACCCTTTGGTTTAGCAATGTAAAAGGGCATGGAAATCGACCAATGGATGATGAAATGTACAGCCTATTACAATTATGAAATTTGACAATATTTTTGGTGAGTTTATAATGTAATACATTTATCATAATGTAATAATTGTTATTACATTATGAGCTCAAGATTGTATTACATTTTGAGAAAATTATTACATTATGAACAATTTATTACAATAATAATGTAATACTTATTACATTATGTGCAGTTATTGCATTATGAGTTGCTACAAACCTCGAACCGCGTAAACACATTGCATTACACCAAATACACAAATTAATATTCTTTTTAGCAACATCATATGACCCCTTTAACATTTTGCAATTACCCTTTAACATTTTTTTTAGTGTTTAGTTGTGTTTCTGCATGTTATTGCATGAAGAACGCATCCACTAAAGGAGTTAATTCAGAGCCGCGCAGACGCGTTCATGTGCATTTTGTGCAGATAGCCTATAAGTGGTAATATTAACGTTATGTTATATAAATAACTAAGCGTATTCTATGTGAGATAAATTAGTTAAATCCCATTGATTAAAAACCTGCTGCTTCATTCTACTGGTCCTCTTCAGCGCGCGCAGCTCAAAACAGAAATGCAGAACGTTATAACTACGATCATATATATAACGTTATAATGAGAGCACTATTGTAAAAAAAAAAATTTGTGAATTCTTAAGGGTTTCGCTGAAGTTTAATGTTAACTATCTTTTAATCAAAACATAAAACATTATTTACCCCGTCTGTATCTGCGAGGCGTCCGTTACACATTTCCCCTGTGTATTTATGACTGTGGAATATCTGACTTGAGTCTTGTTAATGTATTTTTCCCCGCCCCCGAATATATGATTCGACTATCAGTCGACTATCGGCATGATTCGAAAATTCCGATTCGACTATGAAAATCCTTAGTCGGGGACACCCCTAGTAACGAAGTAATAATACTTCATTACTAGGGGTGGCACGGTACATGTATTCGTACCGAACCATCACAGTACGGACATCTCAGTTCGGTGCACGAGGCCTTACGAAGAATACAGGCAATTCACCCCCAATCCAGAAGGTGGCACCCGCAGTAATGCAGCGCTGTTTGATAACCGCCAGCAGAAGAACAGCGAATGCCATGAGTTGCGCACTTGAAAACAAAGCCCACTAGACAGTGACCATGTGCTGATTCTGAACGCGTCTCTCACATAGACTGACAAGGGTGCATACTTTAAAGGCTTGCGCACTCAACTGTTTGCGAAATGGAACTTTGTGCTCGAGTATCCTACCTTTCTCATTTGGCACAAATCCAAATATTCCATAATATTAAGCTAAACTATTATTTATATATATATATAAATATATATATATATATTTATATGTAAATTATAGGCTTTGTACTTCAGTCGCGTTTCCAACACAGAGGCGCGCGCGCTGATGTTTGGCTCACTGTATTTTATTTTGATAAAGTACCAACTGCGCTGTCAAGTTAGCAATGCTGGAACTGATGTGTATTTTGTGTGTGTGTGTATGTATGTGTGTGTGTGTGTGTGTGTGTGCGCGTGCGCTCCGGCGCGATCACTTCAACTGTTTCCTTATACCAACAGAATCAACTTTAAACACTTATTGTCTTATTAATAATCACTGTATAAAGGTCTGCTTTTATTTGTGTACACTCACAATGAAAACAAAACAGATTTATATATATATATATATATATATATATATAACATGTAATAATATTTAGTATTTTCACATCTAGATGGAAAAAATTGTAATTTGCATTACTGTCTGTTCAAAATAAATGAAAAAAACCAAGCGTAGCAGATTTCTTTTTTTTCCCCTGTTGTACCGAAATCGTATCGAACCGTGACCCCCGAACCGAGGTACGTACCGAACCGTGACATCTGTATTCACCCCTATTCATTCTTTGGGAGTATCTTACTTGAGTTTTTATATTTCTGCCAACTTTCACATTTACTCCACTACATTTGCTAATTAAAATGTATACTTTTACTCCAATACATTTCCCCAAAGCATGTTCGTTACTTACTACAAAATGTCAGAAGAACACAGAGAAAGCAGTATTGACGAATCAGTGGTCTGGCGCTAGCAAGATAGACTCCTAAAAAAAAAAAAAAACAAGTGCTTGCTCAACTGCGGATGATTTAATTTTCCACTCAGGTCGAGGACTCGAGGTTGGGGTGTGAGGTATACAGTATATCTTCTGTGATAATATGGTAAGTTGATGTAACGATGTGAGATCTGACATTTTCAAGTATATAGCAAAAACACACACAGAGAGTGCACGCAAACACTACGTGATTTAATATATTAAAACACATTTAGAATCATTAAAATTCAAGGCATTTTTGATTGTAGGTGGCCAAAATTATTCTGTGTGTCTTTATATTTACATCATTTATTCTACTCTATTTAACCCTTAATCACTCCTCAAGTAGACTTTACACTTAAGTTCTTCGGGATCATATAGGCCCCAAACTTTTACAGAGCGATTGCATAAGGAAATATAAATTTGTTATGTGATAAACTATAAATCCTTTTTGTTTTTGTTTTTTTACTTCTCAACTATGCATTTATGCTGTGGTTTTGTGGATATTTATTTTTATTATTATTTTTTTTTACCTATTTACTGCACAATTACTCAACTACGCCATAAATTGGCTTAGGAAAAATTAATTTTTTATGAAAAAAAAAATCACTGAAATTATGACCTAAATTAAATATAAAAGGTTTCTGGATATTGGCCCATGTGTTAGGGATAAAATACTGCCATCTGCAGGTTAGAGAAAAAACTTTATAAATTCCAGTTAAAGAAAGCAAGTGCAATGACCACATATATCCAGCAGAGGTCCATAGGGACTCATTAATCTTCAGTTCATTTTTCTTGATGTTTCAACTTCTCCTCACAACTTATATTTTGTGAATATATATTTTAAATTTCTAAAATACATTAAAAATCTGTTTTTGTATTTATTTTTGTTGTTGTCTGATATATTTTGAATTGTTTGCTTTTGCAAATTATGTTACATAAATTTGCAGAAATGTCTTTCTCTCTCTCTCTCTCTCTGTGTGTGTGTGTGTGTGTGTGTGTGTGTGTGTTATGTCTAACCCTTCACATTGTTATGCATTTATGTTCTGTGCATTTTATATGCCAAAATCTAAAAAATGCCCTGGTCACACCTGTGTGTGTGTGTGTGTGTGTGTGTGTGTGCACGCATGCTTGTTCCATGTTGCATTTGTGCTCTAGTCCTTCATTTATGAGTGGAAATTTTCAGATTTATGCCAAATTTGTTGATTTTATATGCCAATTTCTATAAAAATGCACTATTACAGTCACACACGTGTGTGTGTGTGTGTGTGTGTGTGTGTGTGCGCGCCGGGTGTGTCTCACTCGTCCTTAAAAGTGAAGCTGCGGGCTCTTAGATCGCCCCCTGGTGTTTGGCTGCAGTACAGGTCATAAACCCCGCCCTCTCCATGTAAACGAATGGGACTTCAGTCAAAATAAAAAATTAAATTACACTTCTAATACAATATTCCGAAATATGGTTTTGGTCATTTAAGGTAGTTGTTATCACGCTGATATATGTTCAATTGTTCGTTTTTGTGATACGTTTGATTTTAGCTATTAATTTGATGCTATAAAAACGGGGCGTGTCGTTATGGTTGATTGGGTCTGCGGGAGTTTGATTCCGCGGCTCCACCTCACGACTCTACTGCGCAGACTCGGGCTCCAAATGACGTCATTTACTCAAGATGGCAGCGGCCATACTGAGATGTATTCGCTTCACTTTTCTATAGTGGAAGGAAGCGGAGACGCGTCGTCCATCTTTTTTACAGTCTATGGTGTGCGCATGAGATAGAATGTTCCTTCCAATTTGCATTTGTGCTCTAGATCCAGGCCTTTATAAAAATTGTAAAACATTTCAGATTTATACTGGGTTTACTACTTTTTTTGTGACAAATGAAACAAAATAATAATAATAATAATAATTTTTTCACTTTTCCCATTCATTTTCAATGTGGGGTCAATCTGATCCCAAGGACCTTAAACGGTAATTAAAAAAAAAAAATTATTTATTTTTTTACACACCTTTAGAACAACCAAATCAAGCCCAGATTTTTGTGCATGTTTAGATAGATTATTTAAGAAAAGTCACAGAGTCTCATGCCCCTGAGATGAAGGGAACACTTTTAAAAAAATAAAGGAAAATTCCATTGGGGTCAGATAGACCCCCAAGGAGTGATTAAGGGTTAATATAGTTAATCTATATCACACAAAGCGTTTCATTTTTCTTCAGATATTAGCATGATAAAACTAATACTGAGTTTATACAGGTTTAATAAAGTTAGCATTAAGTGACTGCCACCTATGGTGGTTTTAATTTCACATTTCAACTATTTTTTCATTTTTTAAATAATATCAGTTTTTCATCGTTTTAGGTTTAAAACAATTTATGCATTTGTAACTGCAAGGTTAAATACATCCATGTCTCCTCTGAGCTACATCTAAATGCCACTTCAGATGCAGATTCCAGAAATGTTTTCTTATGTTACAATGAAAGAGGCTAAGTACCAGATAAAGTGCTTCTTATGCTTAACCAAAGATACAAAACGGAAGTTAAAACTGAACACAATCTTACTGCTCAAACTGCGTATAAACATTATTAAAAGGGGTCCTATTATTTTTTACAAAGTCTTGATTTTGTTTTGGGGGTGCACTAGAACATGCTCTCATGCTTGGTGGTTTGAAAATCGCATTATTTTTCACATTATTACAATACCTCTCTCCCCAGCCTGGCACAAATGGCTCGATTAGTTCCGGGTTTGATGAAGGCCCGCCTTCCGAAAAACGAACTGTGTTGTGATTGGTTAGCTGTCCCAGGGCGAACAGCTTAGATGGCGTTTCAGTACTGCTCCGCCCCTTGCCAAAACAGAAAGTTCAATTTTGCCATATCAATTGTTCGTTTTTTTGTTTATTTGTTTTTTTTGGCTGAATTGCGTTTTAGATAGGATGTCAACAACAGCTTAAATATAACTGCATTTACTATGTACAGATAAGTGCAACCTTAATATGTATTATGTTTATTGTTCTTTAATTCTAACATTATAACATGAATTGCAGTGAAACTGTTATACAGTTGAATTTATTTATACCATAGTCCCACAGTATTTGTGGCGGCATATATATATATATATATATATATATATATATATATATATATATATATATATATATATATATATATGCAAATTAATTCTCTGTCAGCAGGAGGCGCTGTTGGAGTGGTAGAGATCGACAAACACTGCTTTATCAGACATTACATGCAAGATGAAATGAAAATGACATCCAAAATTTTCTTAAGACAGTTGGTTTCCTTCAGAAATACAGTGATATAAAAACACCAGCCCCAGGTTTCGATTTTGAAACGTGCAGTGCTCAACCAAGCGTTCTCCCCACCGCCAATCATTCGAATTTCCATAGGCGGGATTTATTTTAATAATATTCTAATTGGCCGCTTTGTGATATCACAAATACAGGAAAACAACTTTGTAGTCCAAACAAGCCGTTCGTTGTAGTTCTTGAAAAGGGATTTTTTTTAAAAAGAAAGAAATATCTCCCTTTGGAGTGGACTTTGAGATTTGTAACTTTGTAGATTTTTTTATGCCCAAACATACACACTACATACTGACTAAAATTCAAAAAGTGAAAAAGCATAATAGGACCCCTTTAATATTTACTTGCTCCTTTTCCATTTTGCATTTACTTGTACTTTTACTTTCAATACTTAAGTACGTTTAATATTAAAAAATTATATTCATACTTAAGAACAATAAATGTCACATACTTTAAAACTTTTACTGAAGTAATATTCTAACCGGTGACTTCAACTTCTACAAAAGTAATTTTCTGCTGAGATATCTGTTCTTTTACTCAAGTATGGCTTTCAGGTACTTCATCTACCACTGCCTGTGAGGCATGTTGATCGACTGCTTTAAAAAGTATGAGTCTAAACTCATAACAAACTGAGTTCCTCTGTTGAAAATAATGATAATTGAATGCAATAGCCATATAGAGTTGTGCTCATAAGTTTACATATCCCTTGCAGAATATCCAAATGTTAATAATTTTAACAAAATAAGAGAGCTCATTAAAATTGTATGTTATTTTTTATTTAGTACTGTCCTGAATAAGCTATTTCACATAACAGATGTTTATATATACTCCACAAGAAAAAATAATAACTGAATTTATAAAAAATTACCCCATTCAAAAGTTTGCATACCCTTAATACATACATCTTAATACTGTGTCGTTTCTTGGATGATCCATGTCTGTTTTTCTGTTTTGTGATAGTTGTACATGAGTCCTGCGTTGGTCCTGAGCAGTTCCAACTGCCTGCTGTTCTTCAGAAAAATCCCCCAGCTCCTGCACATTCTTTGGTTTTCCAGCATCTTCTGCATTTTTTAACCTTTTCCAAAAGTGACTGTATGATTTTGAGTTCCATCTTTTCACAATGAGGACAAAAGAAGGACTCATATGCAACTATTACAGAATGTTCAAACGCTCACTGATGATCCAGAAGGAAAAAACATCTCTCTTTCTCTCTCAAAATGCGCAAACGGCTTCATATCAAATCGTGTCTGCACTATAAGCGAGCTGCACACTGCACAGTTGACACAGGAATTGACACTTGCACAATCGAGGCAGTGTCGCATCATCACTAAAGTTTATAAATTGCATTTCTTTTTAATTCTTGCCAGTGTTTAAGCCAGCCTGGAGACCGGGCGCTCATGCACACTCGCAGCGCACACACATAACACCAGGTTCACATTACTCTGTTTGCAGTGCGAATGCGGTGCGTATTTTTTCCGCGCTCATGTTAACGGAATAAAGAGTTCACACCGCACACGGTTGCGGTCCGTCAGTGCGTTCCAGGAGCGGTATGTCTGCAGCAGTGCAGAGATCGTTTCCGCACCAAGCTTGACACAAAAATGTAGTAATTACACCATAAATGCATAATTAAAGTATCCTGTGTTTCACAGTCAACACATAGGCTATGGCTTTTTGGCTAGAAATGCAAAAGAGAGGCCAGTAGTGCTGACTGTTTCTGTCTGTGGTACGTTTTAATAGAATGTTTGTGATAATGTAAGAAATGTAGTTTAAATGTTTTGCCACTTGCTTAAGCAACTTAAAATATAAATCTAGAAGTAAATGTAAAAGTAAAAAGCATTGAATGTGTTTCTGATATTTATTGCTTTTAAACACGTCTATTAAAAGATTGTATTACTGTACTGAGTAAAAAAAAAAATTACAATGCTGAAAAAGCATTTTAAGTAACAATGTTTGGATTTGAAATCAGAATAATGGATAAATGTTGTGTTTGTAGTAAACAGCCACGGATCAGGAGCAGACTCCTGTGTGAAAGCACAGTCAGTGATGCTTCTACACTGCTTACGTACTGCATTACGGACTGCATAAGCACTGCAAATGGAGTATGTGTGAACCTGGTGTAAAAGGCTGCCTCACATACAGCTCATGAAATCAGGCTTGTGCTGTGTGTAAGCTATCGTGCAACAATTGCACGATTGTCAAAACAAAAATGCAGTGCATGATCAAACATTTAGGTGAGATAAATATATATTTTTGAAAAATGTCTAAAAAATGCCCTCCTGTTATTAACAGTGATTTACTGCCACTTGCTGGCGGTTTTAATTTCACATTGAAAGTTTCTTTTATTATTTAAATAATTTCAAATAACAGTATTCAACGTTTTATGTTTAATATATCAAAACATTATTTATGCATTTGTAATTGCAGGTATAATGCATTCATGTCATGCACTAACAGTACATCTAAATGCCACTTCAGACGCAGCTTCCGTTTCTTCTGCATTGCAAAGATTAATTTTACTGATACTGATTTAATTTGCTTGGTAACAGCCCAAATGTCTTATTATTCTAATTTACAGAATAAATGTAAGAATTTGACTCAAAGTATAATGCACACTTTTAGAAAAATGGCTTTATAAAGGTTAGTGTGAACTGACCACCACATAGAATAAAAAACTATAGGAGTCAGCTTTCCATGGTAGTCCTTAAGATACCAGCACAATAACACACTCAGCAAAATATCGTGTAATTATCGTTATTGATAAATTCCCATAAAATATTGAGATATTTTTTGTCAATATCGCACACCCCTAATATATATATATATATATATATATATATTAGGGGTGTCAACGTTAACGTGTTAACGCATGCGATTATTCTTAAAAATTTTAACGCGTTAATATTTTTTTAGCGCAAATTAATCGGTTGATAAGGTTTGACCCCAACTCCTTCCCATCGCAGCACAGAAGGTCATCTATCATTGTGTGATGAGGATACAGCGAAACAGTGTTGCCAGGGCAGCGGCACAATTGGGCTATTTTGAAAATACAGTCGCGGGAAAAATTACAGAGCCGTGGGTTGCGGTTTTTTGGGCTACTTTTACAGTGGGTACGGAAAGTATTCAGACCCCCTTAAATTTTTCACTCTTTGTTATATTGCAGCCATTTGCTAAAATCATTTAAGTTCATTTTTTTTCCTCATTAATGTACACACAGCACCCCATATTGACAGAAAAAGACAGAATTGTTGACATTTTTGCAGATTTATTAAAAAAGAAATAAAACCTAAGTATTCAGACCCTTTGCTCAGTATTTAGTAGAAGCATCCTTTTGATCTAATACAGCCATGAGTCTTTTTGGGAAAGACAAGTTTTTCACAACTGGATTTGGGGATCCTCTGCCATTCCTCCTTGCAGATCCTCTCCAGTTCTGTCAGGTTGGATGGTAAACGTTGGTGGACAGCCATTTTTAGGTCTCTCCAGAGATGCTCAATTGGGTTTAAGTCAGGGCTCTGGCTGGGCCATTCAAGAACAGTCACGGAGTTGTTGTGAAGCCACTCCTTCGTTATTTTAGCTGTGTGCTTAGGGTCATTGTCTTGTTGGAAGGTAAACCTTCGGCCCAGTCTGAGGTCCTGAGCACTCTGGAGAAGGTTTTCATCCAGGTTATCCCTGTACTTGGCCGCATTCATCTTTCCCTCGATTGCAACCAGTCGTCCTGTCCCTGCAGCTGAAAAACACCCCCACAGCATGATGCTGCCACCACCATGCTTCACTGTTGGGACTGTATTAGACAGGTGATGAGCAGTGCCTGGTTTTCTCCACACATACCGCTTAGAATTAAGGCCAAAAAGTTCTATCTTGGTCTCATCAGACAAGAGAATCTTATTTCTCACCATCTTAAACTCCATGCGGGCTTTCATGTGTCTTGCACTGAGGAGAGGCTTCCGTCGGGCCACTCTGCCATAAAGCCCCGACTGGTGGAGGGCTGCAGTGATGGTTGACTTTCTACAACTTTCTCCCATCTCCTGACTGCATCTCTGGAGCTCAGCCACAGTGATCTTTGGGTTCTTCTTTACCTCTCTCACCAAGGCTCTTCTCCCCCGATAGCTCAGTTTGGCCGGACGGCCAGCTCTAGGAAGGGTTCTGGTCATCCCAAACGTCTTCCATTTAAGGATTATGGAGGCCACTGTGCTCTTAGGAACCTTAAGTGCAGCAGAATTTTTTTTGTAACCTTGGCCAGATCTGTGCCTTGCCACAATTCTGTCTCTGAGCTCTTCAGGCAGTTCCTTTGACCTCATGATTCTCATTTGCTCTGACATGCACTGTGAGCTGTAAGGTCTTATATAGACAGGTGTGTGGCAAGGTTATTTTCGTAAACGAAAACTGAAACTAAGACTAAAACTATTGGTCAAAAATCATTTTCGTAAACTGAAATTAAATTTAAATTTCTAAATAAATGAAAAACTAAAACTAAACGAAACTAATAACAGTAACTGAAAAACTAACGAAAATAAAATAATAATTAGCAAAAATAAATAATCGTGTTCCTTATTTAATAAGCTCTCATTCTGTGCCAGAAAATCGGACCTGTGGTTGTTTAGGGAAATAGATGCGCTTCATGCACGTGAGCTACGTAAGCGGCTATTCACAGAGAATGCGTTTTTGCATTTAAAAAAACAAGACGCGGGTTATGAAATGGGAAATAATAATAATGCACACCTTACAGCGCACGGACGTTTAAAAGCATGCTTGACGTGCGAGAACAACATGAGAGTAACAGACAGAATTAAACGTTTTGGATGAGCTGACTTTAGTGAATAGTCATTTTGTCACGCTTTGCGATTACTATGATAATGTCCGCCTCGAGTCCATGACACGAGCACCGCCTTGACTGTATAAAACACACCCAAAATGAGAGAAAGCGATAGCCGCGCTGTGTTTTCACCGCTGGCCGTGTTGTGCAAATTAATGCATTGAAAACACAGATGGACAAAAATAAAGTTTACAGAGTTTCAATGACGATTGCAAAGAACAAGCCTGCGTCCCAATGTGCACACTGTCCATGCTAAATTCTATGTGATATTAGTCATTTTTAATACTATTTAGGGCAGATAGGGTGGATAGTATGCACATTGGGACGCAGGGCATGTTTCCTCAAATCCAGCACTGGAGGGCCATTGATCTGCAGAATTTAGCTCCAACCCTGATTGTTGTTTGTAAACTACTGGCATATTAAACAAGATTACATCTTTAATATGAATGAATATGAACATGAATATTAATTAATAAATTGTATACATATAAGGTTTTTGTTGAATTGTAAATAATTATTTTATTTTCATTATTAAGAGGTTTGCACAAGAGTTAACTGTAAACTGCAAACATTCAACTTTGCTAAAATTAAATGTCTTGGTTTGGTCTACACTAGAAGTGATCCATTAACTCTGTTAAACTATAATTACTAAAACTAAAACTGAAACTAAAATATATAAAAACTAAATAGAAATGTGTTCACAAAATAAAAACTAAACTACAACTAACAAAACCATTAATGAAACTAATTAAAACTAAACTGAAATTATAGGAAATTTGAAAATGATATTAAAATAAAAACTAATTAAAAAATTCAAAACTATAATATCCTTGGTGTGTGGCTTTCCTAATCAAGTCCAATCAGTATAATCAAACACAACTGGACTCAAATGAAGGTGTAGAACCATCTCAAGGATGATCAGAAGAAATGGACAGCACCTGAGTTAAATATATGAGTGTCACAGCAAAGGGTCTGAATACTTAGGACCATGTGATATTTCAGTTTTTCTTATTTAATAAATCTGCAAAAATGTCAACAATTCTGTGTTTTTCTGTCAATATGGGGTGCTGTGTGTACATTAATGAGGAAAAAAATGAACTTAAATGATTTTAGCAAATGGCTGCAATATAACAAAGAGTGAAAAATTTAAGGGGGTCTGAATACTTTCCGTACCCACTGTATAATGTGCCACGGCCATCCAAAGTGTATATAGACAAATACAAATTAAAATAGATCCTTTTACTAATGTGTATTATACTTGGAATGTGTACCTGGCAACTTAAGAACGCAGAGGCGGATGTAACATCACAAACAACGCGGGTTTCAGCAGAGCATACATGTTAAGGCTTTTACACAGCAGAAATAAACATGACAACAGCCACTATAGATTATATAAGATAATACACACACGATTACGATAGGATATGGTTTGTTTGTGATACATCTGAAATGCTAATTTGTGCAGCGATATAAAAGGCTATAAATAGGATATTTTAACAACAGTAAATGACCAAATTCCACATGTGATCGCAAAAGGAAGTTATTACAAACACTCGATGGTGGTTTGAAGTGAGTTCTGAGTAAAAGTGTACTATTAATCTCATAAATTGTCTTATGTAGCGTGATGCTAATATTAGCTCTAATGCAGCTGCAGAACAGGTCCAATTCTTCTTCATAATGCATTTTGTCACAATACCTCATTTAAGGTCGCAAGAAAATGTTTTGTTGTATTTATTTAGAAATACTTTTGCTAATAGTTGTGTAAATGTATACTGGGATTGAAGCGATGTGGCTTGGTAAACGTTTTATTGCCAGTATAAAGGCTGATAATGGTTGAATAACAACAAAAGAATAATGATAAAAGAATAATAAGGATTATGTCTCATACCTGGCGAAAATGTGAAAGGTTCTGTTTCCTTAAACTAGTTTGTCATGCATTTCTTTATTTCAACACATTTACAGGTAAATCCTAGTATTTTAAATTTGTGATTAATCATGATTAATCACAGTCCCTGACTGTGATTAACGCGATTAAATTTTTTAATCGATTGACAGCACTAATATATATATATATATATATATATATATATATATATATATACACACATACAGACACATAACATTGAAAAGAACAGCATTTATTCAAAATAGAAATCACTACTGTTTAAAAGTTTATGGTCAGTACATTTTTTTCTTTCTTTTGTGAAAGAAATTAATACTTCTATTCAGCAAAAATGTGTTACATTAAAAAAAAAGTAATAAATACTATTTAATTAAATTTTTTGAGAGTGACCATCGATATGAAATACAAGAACTACCTTTTGTTAGATGATGTTTCTTTATCACTGAAGTCTGGAACAGCACCTTTTGATCGGTCACTCTTCACAGACACAGAGCTGGACACATGTGCGCTTGATCTTACACTAATGACACAAAGAACAGAGAGCAAAAAACAACAACACTCTACTACAGGAAATATGTCCAGTCTCAATTGAAAAGCTTTAATTTTGCAAGTGATTATTTCTGTAGATAGATGGACATATTCATGTTTGGTTGCAAGATTTATTTTCCATGGAGAATTTATACTACCTATGGCTGCCTGTGTAACTGTATTACTGGAAAGAAGCTCCAGACTGAGTTCAATGAAGAAGGAAGTTGTGTGATTGATTGTTTTACTTAGTTAATTTCTATCACAAATATCCTAGTGGAGAAATTAGCTAATGCTATGCTGTAACCTCAAAAAAAAAAAAAAAAAACGAATACCTTTCAGTAGCTGATGGTTTCTTCTCACTGAAATCCGGTACACCACCTTTTGAATGGTCACTCTTCACAGACACAGAGCTGGACACATGTGTGCCTGATCTTACACTGATGACACAAAGAACAAAGAGGGGAAAAATGCTTTACAGCGCTAAATGTGCAACCAGAAACCAAAATGTAATACATTTTAATTGTGGAGTTGTGCAGGACTTTATATTAAATATCAAATCAGTTTAAAGCTACTTGAACCTCTTACAATTTAAAAACATCTACAGTAAGTTGTAATTTGTTTTGCAAAGCATTTGACACGGCAACGGTCAAAGAAAACACGCCTTGTTGAAAAGATTTTGTTCTTTACTGGACAATCCTGAAACTTCTCCTGAAATCCTGAAAAGTCACCTCTGTTTCTGTGAAAGAGTCTTCTCAGACGGAGAGTGCGTTCCTCTCTCCTCTGACATCCTGCAGCTGAACAGATCAACACTGGGATCTGTGTTACTGAAGACAATCAGATGTTCATCATGACCTGGACATGACAATGTGCCACTGAGATGAATATCGTGATATTGATCACCAAATTACAAAAGTTGTGTAAAAACCAGCAATATAAAAAGAAAATAAGCTACAAATATATTTCCAAATACTGTTACTAAATTGTATCAATCACTTCAGATCACTCCTCACAACACAGGCCTCTACATTACTATGCAGAGATTAAACACAGTTCTAAAACATTGAGAAGAAGAAAAATAGCACTATCTTTAATACATTAAGCCATGTGTGGTTGTCTACGGGAGGTTTAAAAGCGCTTAATGAGAGACTTTGCGCATTGCGTTCATATTCTGCTGTTCTGTCGCCACGGATTTGCGGGTCTTGTCTTTTTCCTACAGATGACTTGCAGGACGCTGTATGTTATATTACTAAATTAGTTTTAATCGTTTAACCACCACAGCGTCTCGTCTCCATTGGCAACACGCACAGTTTGTGCGGATTGCAAGTGACGTCGCAGGAGAGTGCAAGCGGCGATTGCAAGTGACATTGTTATTTAGTTTATTTTTCCTTGTCTTCACCACCTGGCTACTTGTGTAAAATGTTGAGAGATTAAATAACTAAATAAATAAAAATGACTAAATAAAATAAAAAAAGACTGCAAGTGACACTTCCGGAAGTGCAGGTCTGAGAATGCAAGTCTGAAAATGCAAGTGCATGTCTGCAGCCAGACCCTATTGGAGAAAGTGTTTATTATCCTTTTGCATTTTTTTCCTATTTAATACGGTAAAGCTGCTTTGACACAATCTGTTTGGTTAAAATCGCTAACTTGACTTGAACCGGAGGAACTGTTTGTCCACATAATATTTTCGATTTCGCATTATCACAAAAATAATTTCGTCCTTAAAATAAAATAAAACAATAAAACATGACTAATTTTTACTAACTTGATGTCTTGAAACGGCTTAAGTAATTTCTGGCTAGTTTGTCGTGTTACTTCCTCAACAGTTATGTCACATTTAAATCACGCTAATCGTGGAAGTATTAAAACTTACTTGCAGCATGGAACAGAATCCACAGAGCAGAGCACTTTGATTTGTGATCGCTGTTAAACACTGCGAACATTGATCATTGTTTGTCACGTGATTCTATCTTTGAGAAAACATAGTGAGGGGCGCTTTCGAAGCACTGCTTCGTGAAGCTCCGAAACTTTTGAGAATAATCAATTGTTTCGAAACAGTGGTTCGGAGCGCGTATCAAACTGCCAAAATCACGTAATTTCAGTAAAAAGGCTTTCATAACTGTTTCGAAACGTCTATGGTTCGCCGCTGGGGGCGATCTCTGTGAACCAGTGAATCATTGTGAGAACGCCCACAAACATATGCGTTGATGCCGTGGGGATAAACAAACCTTTCGAATTAATGTACGGAGACCTGGGGTGTATTCCAGAAAGCATGGTTAACTTACCGTCAGATAAACCCTGAACTTTCGGTTGATTAACCCCAAACCTTGCTTAATCGAGGTATGCGGTTCCAAAAACACGTCCGGGAGTGAGCTCCTTGTTAAGCCTCAACAAAAGTTGTGTCCCAAAGCTGAGTGCGCGCCCTTCTTTTTTTTTTTTTTCTCTGTCAACTCAGGCTTGATCCGGAGTTAATTTTTTCTTTTTTTATTGCAAAAATTGTAGAAATATACAAGAACAGGGAAACAAGACATGAAAGTATTCCTACAAAGAACAAACATAAAAATAAAGACAAAAAAACGAATATTCTGGATTTGCGCACATCAAACTATGGAATTATCTATACAGAAAAGTGCAAAAATAAAATTACAGCATTTTAGAAAAGCTGTCATTGTATTTGTATATGCACTAAGCAAGCAAGTTAATAGACACATTTTTGCTGAAATCCATTGTGCTGTTGTTGTTAACAGGCACGGTTTATTTGCTCTGCCTTAGGGTTGCAAGTGTCCTGGGACAGGTGAGGGGGTGAGTGGAAGCTGGTGAAGCTACTCAGGGAGGACATCCAATTCCAGAGAGAGAGAGACAGAGGAGATAATAGCACAGGAGAGCAGGGAGAGAATGGAGAGACAATAAATTATTTATTAGCCATTCTCTCAAGAAGAGAAAACAGTGGAAAAAATGGGTACATAAATATCTTTCTTTTTATGTCACATTGTCAATGAAACAACCTAATTTCTGCAGTTTATTTTTGTGATGCAAGTTAAAAACGAAATGGTAAGTTGTATATGTTATTCATTTTTGTAATGTAATTTATTTGTAAATGACCTGAGTAGTTTCTGTACATTCTGTATTTTTTGTTATGCATATTCACGTGTAAATAAAAGGGAAGTAATTATGTACATTTTTTTTTTTAAATGCAGCTTACAAAACCTTTGTCACCTTAAACACATTAAAACAAATTGTTCTATAGTGAAAGTACTTTTTACAACTATTTACAACATAGCTTTAACATCAGAAAAACAACATCAGTTTGGATGTTGGACAATGCGGTGGACAGTGGAACGAGGCATGTCAAACACTCTGGAGACCACTCTGTATGACGGCCAGTCAGAAGAGAAACACCAGGGTCCGGATTGTGGCACCCCATCTGTGTCATCGTTCACTTCTCTGAAGATCCAGCAGCACTGTCAGCACCTCCCTGCTCAGCCCAAAACCATTAAAAACCTGTCCAGCGCTGACACATTCAGCTTTATCCTGCAGTACAGGGGTCTGGTCTGATTTAGTGAAAGAAGGAAAAGAGAAATTGTTTAGAGCTATGGCAAAGTAATTAGTAGAAGAAATATTGAGGTACTTTAGTAAACTACTTGTAGTAGTACCACATTGTGGAAAAACTAGTCATATTTAAAACCTTAGTTGAAGGGATAGTTCATCCAAAAATGAAAATTCCAAACCTGGAACAACTTGAGGGGGAGTGATTACAGAATTTTTCATTTTTGGGTATCTATCCTCTAATTAAAAGTGTTATCTTACATACTCTATATACTCAAGGTATTGAGAGTAAAAGTAAAGGTATTTACAGTATTGTTCTGAAAAAGAATTCGTCAGGATGGTTTTGCATTAATATTACTGCTGCACTACTGTGTATGTTGCATTTTACTTCTGAATATGTTCAAAATTGTTAAATTGCCTACTAGTTGCCTACTGTTGGGTAGTTTAATCTACAACAATGCATCATGTTGTAAAATACCATATTTTTGTAGTGTTGCTGTCCTGTGAGAAGAAAAAAAGACGAAGAAAACTTAGTATTTCACATTTGTACGGAAATTCTTAATGAATGTACTTTCTTACAGTCCACCACTGATTAAGTAACAACATCGATTGTCAGAATATTAACAAATTATTGCAAACTATATCAAATGCTGCATCTGAAGGATTCAGACCAGCCAAAGAGCACTGTTCAGGTGTGACAGCTGCCACTAAACATTGAGCTGAACAATGCCCTATTTTCATTTTATTTACAGTTTTATTTTTATGCTTGCCTAAAAAGTCCAGGTTGCAAACCTGTCTACATCACCATGGTCAAGACAATAAACTATATAAAATCGCACCTTTGTAAGATATCAGTCAGCATTTGAATTGCGGTCTGTGTGTGTGTGTGTGTGTGTGTGTGTGTTAGGGTTAGGTTTTGTGTTTTGTAGTTTTTCGTATGTATCATTACATTATTCAAGTAAGCTCCAAGCCAATACCTGCATTTAAAGTTGTAATCCGGCAATTAAGGACTCAGCAAACCAGTTTAACTTATCTGGCCTTGGTCTTGGCGAATCACGGTCTCCTCCATTATGACATAAAACATAAAAACAAAAATGAGCAATTCTGGCTCCACCTATCCTGTCAGGATTAATTATGATTAATTACAATTATTTATATTGGTTGACAGTAATAACTGAACTTAGTTATGCGTGTTAGCGTTTAGTTAATAAAAGTTGTGTGCACAAATTACGTGAGTTTCTGGTTCTGCCTTGCAAATTAATGTCTCTTTACGATTTTGACCCTCGCTACATGCTTTAATGCATTAATAGGAAAGTATTTTCTGTGGCCACGGAAATATCCTTTCTTAGAGTTGATATTAACTTGTACTGAATGTTCGCTGGATGAACAGATCAGTTGATGGCAATTTAATTCTGCTACAGTTATTACTGTCAGCCGATATAAATAATTGTAATTAATCATAATTAATTGTAATTATTTATATACATTTCCCTTTTGAGCTGATTTGCTACATTTACTTGTACATATTTCAGATTCAGAATATCAGATATTTCATAATACTGTGAACACATCTGTAAATATTTTTAATAAAAAAGGAAAAACTAAAAAAATTATACATATGTCATACAGAGCTATTTTGGCTGCGGCGTGTCACGTGACAAACATGTCCAGGGAAACATACATTCTAAAATAACGGTCATCTAAAAAAAACTCATGCTGGGGGCTCAGCTAGAATATTTTATACTCGCATGTAAAAGGGTTAATCGTTTCCCATAGCAGAGATTTACCTTCCGTTGAGGAAGAATTGATAGCAAAAACTTGTACTCTAGCCGTCTAGCATAAAGTAAGAAATACATTTGGAGAATAAAAAGCTCCAATACCTAGTTTGATTAAAAGGGCTCTGTAAGCAGGCATGTGATCTAAAAATCTGACCTTATATTGTAATAATACATACTATTATACTGTAAAATTAAAAGGCAGATTTAGTTCTACACTTCTCTTAAATTACAGCTGAGATGCTTGATAACTCGTTTTTAAGCACAGCTTTGAGCCAAGATTTTTTTTTTACTCTTAAGTGTTCAGTGTTCTTGTGAGTAATCCACAGAGGCTTGATAAATAGGCCCAGATCTCTGTGTGAAGCACTGGCTGTTGTCAGACTCCCTGTGCAAACAAAAATCTCACTGGATTATTACAATTAATGGCAAAATTAATGTTTGGAAATGTAAACCGATATTTCCTACTGACACACTACAGCAAAAGATAGAAATAACTGACTTAAAACCATTTTTACCTGGTGAAAATACTAGTGTTCTAATAGTTTTGGCCACCAATGTATATGGGTCATTCCTGGGATTCAGTAACATTTCAACTTGGAATATACATTTCTTTTTCAGCTACATACGATTTGTTTTCCAAATACCCCACATAATTAGCCACAAACTCAAAACCTCAAACAAATTCTTATTTTCCCACCTCAGGCATTAACGATCTTTTATTATTTTCAGTTTTTTTTTTGTTTTTTTTTTCAGATTTAGACACCCTTTTTTTCCTCAACCCCGTAACGGACAAAATGGGATTGGTATAAAAAGGATTTTACACAGAACTTGTTGTAAAACAAACATCTACTTACTGCTCATGTGTCCCTGATAACAATTTAATGATAACAAATGTAACATTTATGATATTTTTCACATTTTTACTGGACTGAAGCTAAAATTACACAAATTGTGTCAATGGTCTCTTTATTTTTGTAAAAAATAATAATAATAATTTAGAAGTTTAACTAAAATCACAATTTTATTGTTTTAGTCCTTAACATGTCAGATAGTAATCAGCAAGAAATGTTTTCACTTCCCTATATTTTTCCAAAAATATTAATGTGGTAAGGTGTGACAGGGTTGAAGTTTGAAGGGATAGATTGCCTTTAGTTTTAATTTTTGTTTTTTTTTCTCTCATATTGTACCCTTATTTCTGTGTCAACATATCTGCATGCCCAACATTGTCTTTCTGCTGCAAATGTGGGTGTAATTTCTCATGTAGGATGTGGACTAATTACATTAAAAATTCTTTACAACAAAAATAGTTGTCATGATTTTGGTAAGTATATATTTACTGAAACCATGACTTTATTATTATTTTATTTTAATTATTAATAAACAAAGTAATTAAATCAACCCCCGCCACAAGTTTACAACCCTGTAACAATGAGAAATACATATACTGTATTTGTGTTGGGGTTGAGGTTTTTCACTCAAAATGGCCACTGCTCCTCATGTAGTTAGGACTGTCCCTAACTATAATATGCTTCAAAAATATGAATAAAAAGTATAATATTACTAACCATTTTCTGGACTACTATTAAAGAGACCTGAATGATGTCATTTCTGGTAAATTATGTCACATATGGGCAGAGTCTAAATTATTATGGCCATAGAATGGTTAGTGTGACGGGGTTGAGTTCAGACTGAGGGACATAACTTTAAAGTCTGTTTTTTATTAAAAAAAATCTTGCAGTTTTTTAGAAAAATATTCTTCACAAGAAAGGAACACAAATAAATGCTTACATTATTGCCAAAAATCACAGACACTATTCACATTTTGTTATTTATTTTCTAAGCACAAACTTTGTGAAGTGCCTCAGTGACATGACAAAATGCTTGGTTTAAGATAGATATAATACATTATTTTATGCTAAAAAAATATTGAAATGCAATAATTAATTAAAGTATTGTGAAAAGCTTCGAACAATTAATTTTGGTGAACCACCACTTTAGAAACTTTAGAAATATTACCGAAGCCCAGGAATGACCCATATAATACTATGAAAAATTATGTTCAATTAAATTGTATGAAGCAATACAAAACAAGAACTACCTTTTGTTAGATGATGGTTTATCATCACTGAAATCTGGTACAGCACCTTTTGAACGGTCACTCTTCACAGACACAGAGCTGGACACATGTGAGCCTGATCTTTCACTATCGACACAAAGAACAGAGGGAGAGAGAGGGGAAAAAAACACTTTATAACAGGAAATAATTCAGTCTAATCTGAAATGGTTTAACCTGGCAAATGATTATTTCTGTAGATAGATGGACATATGCATGTTTGATTGCAAGATCTATTTTCCATGGATAATTTATGCTCACTAGTGGCTGCCTGTGAGTTCAATGAAGAAGGAAGGAGGAGTTTTGTGATTGACAGTTTTACTTAGGCCTAGTTAATTTCTATCACAAATATCCTAGTGGAGAAATTAGCTAATGCTATGCCGTAACCCAAGAAACATGAAATACCTTTCAGAAGCTGATGACTTCTTCTCACTGAAATCCGGTACGGCACCTTTTGAACGGTCACTCTTCACAGACACAGAGCTGAATACTCGTGAGCCTGATCTGACACTAATGACACAAAGAACAGACAGGGGGAAAAAATGCTTTACAGCAGGAGGTAGTTCAGTATGCAATGAATATTTTGACTTTTTCCAAAGTAACTGAAGTTACCACAATAATAAAATTTTCTGTCCACTAAATGTGCGACCAGAAACCAAAATATAATACAGTTTAATTCTGGAGTTGTGCAGGACTTTACAAGTATATTAAATATGTTTGAACTTCTAACAATTAAAAAAAAAAAAAAAACAGTAATTTGTAATTTGTTTTGCAAAGCATTTGATATGGCAACGGTCAAAGAAAACACTCCTTGTTGAAAAGGATTTGTTCTTTACTGGACAATCCTGAAACTTCAGTAGTTTAAAATGGTTCTCTGAAAACAAGACTCAGTCTCACCTCTGTTTCTCTGAGAGACTCATCTCAGACGGAGAGTCCTTTCCTCGCCCCCCTGACATACTGTATCTGAACAGCTCAACACTGGGATCTTTGTGTGCTGAAGATGATCAGATGCTCATCATGACCTGGACATGACAATGTGTCACTGTGATGAATATCGTGACAGTGATCATCAAATTATGAATGTTGAGTTAACAAACCAGCAGCATAAAAAGAAAATAAGCTACAAATATATTGCCAAGTACTGTTACTAAATTGTATCATAATTAACATCATTCACATCACTCCTCACAACACAGGCGTCTATGCAGTATGTACATCAGTGTGCAGAGATTAAACACTGTTCTAAAACACCGAAAAACAAAACAAAACAGAAACTATATGCAATTATACATAATATACCTTGATTTATTAATTTTTATGACCTCTTGTATCAGTTCTTTTTACTTTTGTTCATTATTCCATAATTTATTTTATTAATTTGAAATGGTCCCACAATAATGGCTTATTTTAGTAATACTCGATATGACATATGAAACAAAACGTATTTAGTCGTACCGCAGCTGAAACATTTTAATTCGACAAACCAAAAGCAACATTTTGAATAACTTTAAAAGAACATTCGTAAGACGCCTCTAACTGGAGGAACTGGTTTGTCCACAGAATACTTTATTTCGCATTATCACCAAAAGACAAAATAAAATAAAATAAAATTATATATATATATATATATATATATATATATATATATATATATATATATATATATATATATATATATATATATATATATATATTTTTTTTTTTTTTTTTTTTACTAACTTCGTGTTTTAAACAGCAGGAGGTGTTTTAACATCTTGAAACGGCTTGCTTAAGTAATTTCTGGCTAGTTTGTCGTGTTACTTCCTCAACAGGTACTATTATTTCACATTTGAATTAATCTAAAAAATATATGAAATCCCTTTATCATTCCCTCAAATAACTGTAAACGCTAAAGTATTACAACTTACTTGCAGTAGTATGCCTAAACACGGTCTTGTGCAGCAGAAACAGAATCCAGAAGTCTTTGAAACACTTTCGATTTGTGATTGCTGTTAAACACACCTGATCCTTCACGATTGTTGTTTGTCACATGATTCCATCTTGGAGAAAATCAGCCAAAAATGCTTTAAGGCATCACCGCCACCAACTGGGCCAGTGTGATTCAACAAACACACCTGCTTTCTCCCTCGGTAGATCACAAACTAAAACAGTGCACTAGCGCCACCTGCCGTTACAGGACTCCCGCAGATTGCCTACCGTAGAATCTTCATGATTCACTTCGTTCTTGAAAATTTGTGCACTTTGACGGTTTACTTGAATTATGATGACAGACAAATCAAATAAAAAAAAATATCAGCCAAACATATCTGAAAGGTAATTATATACATTCCTGTTTTTAACTGAAGGCATACCATTACAAAAAAAAAAAAAAAAACTATGAATTCCGATTGAATTATTTAATTCTGTTATACGATGAATAATGAAGATATGTAAAAAGCAAGTCTAATTTATGAAAATAGTACAGAACTTTCAGTTTCTGTTCTACAAACCAAATGTTTTATTCTCCAATTTAGGTTTATTCTCTTATTTTCTGAATTTACCAGCTCGGTTCACATTTGCAGGCTACTGTGATGTATATGGGTCATTCTACAGAAACGTCCGCTTTTCTGTCCCTAGACTTTAAAGAAATATTACAATTGAAATACACATTAGGGTTACAATTTTTTTATATTTTAAAATGAAACAATATGTTATTTGAACAATTACACCTTCCTGAGCCATCAATGTGGCATTATTATTTTTTTATTATTAATTATAAAGAATTCCAAGCACCACAAAACTGCTCGTCCCCACAGCCATGTACAGCAGGAAAGTGCTTTATTCTGAGGACAAAAACAGGATTTTCTACCATTTATCATTCAATTACCATTCAAATATATGATATAAATGGCATAATAAAACAAAATGCCCAAAAAATATTCTAAAATATATAATGAAAACAGTGGTCCCCTGGAGTTGTGTCACTGGTGTTACCGCTTAACAAAAGTCTTTTATTTTGGAATAAAAAAATCACACTGATGACATCACTCGACTTCCTCTTTCACATCTATGAAAAAGGCCCATGTTTAGTCCACTGTTTCTTTTCAGTTATGATACATTTTCTCATTTATCTCATGATTTCATATAAAGCTTTTAGTTGATGTCACTGGTATGACCTATTTATTGTTAGGGAAATGTAAAAAAAAAAACTATAATACAAATGGATTAAACTACTTAATTTAGTGAGTATACCATGATTGACAACATGTGGCTTGATACCTTGCAGCAGACATTTTGTAAAATGCATTTTTCATGAAAATTGTCACTGGTGTTACTGTCACTGGTGTTATTGTTCTGTGTTACTGTACTGTTTTTGTCTGTCACATTAAATAAATAACACATAATCTCCTTATTTCTTGCATTTTCATTATTTTTCTGTAAATCTGACTACATGTGCTGACATTTTTTTTAGAAATAATATTTCATAAAAACTTTTAATATTGCTAAAGAAGGTAACACCAGTGACAAAAAATGATACATGTGGTCTTGAAATAATTGCACAAAAAAGCTAAAAAAAACTAACAAAATTAAGCTATCATTTATATGTATTCATAAAGTCAAAAGGTAATCTAATAATGTGGTCTAAGTTTAAATGTAAAAAAAAAAAAAAAATTAAGACATTTTGCCATACCAAAAGTGGACGTTTCTGTAGAATGACCCATATGTGAAATACTGTGAAAAAGACAAAACTGAGGTATGCAGAAGAGCATATCTGAATGCACAACACATACAACAGCAGAAGACCACATCGAGTGCCATTCCTGTCAGCTAAGAGCGGGAAACTGAATCTACAATTCCATCAAAATTGGATCATAAATGACTGGAAAAAGGTTGCCCAGGCGAACGAGTCCCAATTTCTGCTGCAACATTCAGACGGTAGGGTCAGAATTTGGAGCAAACAACATGAAAGCATGGATCCATCTTGCCTTGAATCAATGGTTCAAGCTGCTGCTGCTGGTGTAATGGTATGGGGTACATTCTAGGCACACTTTGGGCCTCTTTGTACCAATTGAACATCATTTAAATGGCACAGCCTACCTGAGTATAGATGCTGTCCATGTCCATCCATTTATGACCACAGTGCACTCATCTTGTGCTAACTGTGCTACTTTCAGAAAGATAGCGGGCCATATCACAAAGCTCTTATCTTCTCAAACTGTTTTCTTGAAGATGAAAGGTATGTTTTCATGTTTAGTCACTAGAGGGCGCTAGGAGCGTTATCTGTTTCATACCCTGCAATCTGAGATGTGTTTGAATGCAGTGCAGTTACTAAATATGATTAGAAATAACCAAACATAATAAGACACAACAAAAATAACAAAAGTGCACAAAATTACACAAAAAATTAAGTCATAAACCATGTTCAGTTTCCTTGATAAATAATGTAGGCTATTGTTAGAAAAAAGAGTGCAGAATGTCATGCAAAGTGCTGAATTAAATACTAAAATGGAGTGAATACACAATCAGAATTTTACTTACTTGATTTATGTTTATTGCCACATCAGCTTCACAGGCTATTTCATGGCAACCAGAGATTATACATTAGAAAAACAATACACAATACAGATCTGGGTCCATCTTATAAAACAAGTCCTTAAGAGTTTGTCCTGATAATAACCTTTGTCTCATGACATTAAATATTGGGCAGACCAAACACAAGGGATTTTAAAATCCCTCTAAATACACATTTACATTAAATTGTGCACAGAACAATAACGGTCAGTTTATGTTTGCTCAGACAGATTCTGTCAAACTCTCTACAGGATGTGGTCTACTGGAACTCAAAGCGACAAAAAATAAAGTTCAGCCAGTATGAAATGAGAAATCAAAATAACAACACAAAGCTCTTTTGAGCCCTGATATATACAGTACATACTAATATACCATTGATAGAGAGGTTTGGCTGGATAGGTTTGGAAATAACGGAAATGTTTTGTTAATGCTGTTGTTCCCTAGACAGGGTCTGTAACCGCAGTGAACAGGAGATGCTCAAAATAAACCACAAGAACTGAGACTATCTGCAAACATGAGCTTCAGATCAGAGAACAGATTTCCTTTTAAGATGACTTACATTTAGTGAGTACAGAATCTTAATATTAAAACATTAATTCTAAACAATTACAGTTCTGGTTTGTTTGGACTATTGAAATTCAAAGTGATGAAAAAGTGATATGAGAATTGAAATAAAGAACTGAAAAATACTGACCAATCACAAAAATGTTTACCTTTTTTTCCTTTGATGTCTGACCTTGTATGCTTAATGCATATAAAGCGTCTTGCTAACATGAATCACATGATATGACTTCCCTCAAAGCAGCTTTACTGTGGAATAAAAACAGTCAAACAAAGTTTTTTTTTCTCTTTCTCTCTCTCTTGCAAGATAAAACATTGATTGCACGGTATGCTCTTGACGCTCTAGCAGCTCAGTTTCTGAGTCAAAGTGAAACCTGCTGTGGTCTGAGTCAGGCCAGTTTAGTGGCAGAAAATGATCCAAATGAATGTGGCTTTTGTTGGGTGGACAAATGTCTTGCTCCTGTTTACTATTGCATGTGTGCGGTTGACTGATGAATAATGTTTAAAGTCAGATTTTCACTCTACACAAAAGATTCATAGTAGGGAATTTCTCAACAGTGGTACATCACACCAGATTATTAATTATTTTACAATAATAATCAAAAAATTTTAATTGATTTTGTTCCCATACAAACAGTGTGGTATAATAGAGTATTATAAATCTAAATTAAATAATACACATTAAAAAGGATCTCTTTTCAACTTATTATGCATATAGGCTACTTAAAAAATAATAAAATATTTGCAAATTAAGCATTGCTTGGAAATGGTTTTTTGTTGTTGTTGTTTTTTTGTTTTTGTTTTTTTTTTTTGTTTCAGAATATACCAATGTCTTTGAATGGTCATCAATTGAAAAAAATGTTACTTGCATGGTAAGAACATCATGGTGGTGGTGGTGTGCTTGTTATTCATTCTGCAAACATGCTAAATGCATACATTACATATAAACTCAATAGCCTAATGAGAACATAAAATTCAGTATAATTTTCACTTTTAGAAGTGTCTAAATAGTCACAATCAACGGATTGAAGTTGGCAATTCTGACTAAATCGGATGGAGACCAATTAGATCCGTAACCACATTCTGTAGGCCTATATCCTATGTAATAGCCTAATGGACAATTAAAGTTGGATGCAATTACAAAGTCAATTAGAATGTATGCAATATGTCAAACCTTTATAACGAGGAGAAAAAAATGTCAACCCGTTGTAAGTTTACAAGCAGCCCCTTTCCGCGAGAAAATGGATGGGATACAGCTGCGGTGCACATCAATCTTGTGTAATTTTTGTCAGGCTGAACAACAATAAAGACTGTATTTACATTATTGTAAGGGATGGGTGTAACGTTAGACGTTAATGAAACACAATCTTAGCTAATTTAATTTATTATTACTTTGCCGCCGCAGCTGTATTCCTTCAGCCACAACCCGGCAAAAAACAAAACAAAACAAAACAAAAAACACGAACTTGGCAATACACTGCAAAAAATGCTTTTCTTACTTAGATTTTTTGTCTTGTTTCCAGCCAAAATATCTAAACATTCTTATATCAATAAGGATTTTCTAGACAAGTAAAAATTATTGTCTTGTTTTCAGAAAAAAAAACAAGTAAAAATTAAGTGAGTTTTTGCTGGAAACAAAAACAAAAACCCACTTAATTTTGACTTGTTTCTTTTTTTTTTTTTTTTTCTGAAAAGAAGACAATAATTTTTACTTCCTTCTTGATATAAGAATTTTTAGATATTTTGGCTGGAAACAAGACAAAAAATCTAAGTAAGAAAAGCATTTTTTGCAGTGTAGCCTAAGCTTACTTCCGAAACCAGCCTCTCTAAAAGTCTATTGGTTGAACAGATGCTTACGTCACCACGTGTTGCCGCCTGGACGAGATCATGCCCACAAGCGCGCGCACAAGAGCGCGCACACCGCGCAGACTGTCAGTTCTGTAGGGTTTCTATGTTAGGCTCAAAACTTTACAGCTTTAGGCAAAATGAACATATTAATTACCTTAAAATAATGTCACGTGAGTTTCAGTTTTCTGAAGCTTTACGAAAATGATTCGCACATTTTTGTTCTTTTTGTTGTGTCTGATTGGTAAGTTATAAATCTATGGAAATAATTTTATTTTAAAATTATCATTAACGTTTAAATATTTACGTCGTTTAATTTTGTTCTGCAGGTGTGTTTGATGTCGAGTCACATGAAGTGTGGGTGATGGTAGGAGATGCTGTCACTCTGGACTCTAATGCTTCAGAAACAGAGCAGAAGAATGTGATCGAGTGGAGATTTAACGACATGCGCATAGCTAACGTTATTATGGGAAACCCCACCTATCATGATAATGTGAGATTCGAGGACAGACTGAAGCTGGACAGAAACGGATCTCTCACAATCAAAGACACCAGAATAACAGACACCGGAGAATATAAATTGAGTACCATTATTAGTAATAGGGAGTCAATCAAGAGATTCAGTGTTACTGTTTATGGTGAGTAGAGTATAATATGTGACCCTGGACGACAAAACCAGTCTTAAGTGTCAATTTTTCGAAATTGAGATGTATACATCATCTGAAAGCTGAATAGATAAGCTTTCCATTGATGTATGGTTTGTTAGGATCGGACAATATTTGGCTGAGATACAACTATTTGAAAATCTGAGGGTGCAAAAATATCTAAATATTGAGAAAATCGCCTTTAAGGTTGTCCAAATTAAGTTCTTAGCATATTACTAATCAAAAATGAAGTTTTGATACATTTACGGTAAGAAATTTACTAAATATCTTCATGGAACATGATCTTTACTTAATATCCTAATGATTTTTGGCATAAAAGAAAAATCAATAATTTTGACCCATACAGTGTATTTTTGGCTATTGCTACACATGTACCCCAGCGACTTAAGACTGGTTTTGTGGTCCTTATGTCCTCTTCATGTTCATAATGTAAACAGTAGGCTACTACATCATTCTCATAATAGTGATATTTCAGGATTGTTTTAATATTTGAATTTACAGATACATTTAAGACTGCTCCCACTTTACTTATGCAACACTCAAAACACTAAGGATAAAACATTTCTCTTGTACCTCTTAATGTACTCAGGTTTCATCTTATTCCATGTGTTGCAGCTCCACTATCCATTCCTGTCGTTACCAGTGACATTTCACAGTGTTCATCAGGCTCAAAATGTTCACTGCTGTGTTCAGTGGTAAATGTGAGTCATGTGACTCTCTCCTGGTACAAAGGAAACAGTTTATTGTCCAGCATCAGTGTGTCTGATTTCAGGATCAGTCTCTCTCTACCTCTGGAGGTGGAATATCAGGAGAAAAACACCTACAGCTGTGTGCTCAACAATCCCATCAGCAACCAGACCAGACATGTCTGCATTACCGATCTCTGTCGTTTGTGTTCAGGTATGTTAGCAGTTATTGTGTATTATTAGCTTTATTGTGATATTAGTGTATATTTACTGAGTTGGAAAATGTTGTTTCCTGTGCTTAAGTTCCCTTTTCAGATGAAGTCCATTATGATGGAGGGACTGAAGTTGTGATCCGATTGGTCGTCACTGCTCTGGTGGGTCTGGCTGCTGTGGCTGCTTTCATTGTGCTAGTTTATGACATCAAAACCAGAAGGGTTGAACAGGAGACACATCAATGATGGATCATTCAAGTGTTCTGTTTTTTTTTTTTTTTTTATAAATAAAAGATCAAATGTATTTTCTTTTTCACAATGATAATGGTAGATTATACTTTTTAAATGCTAAATGCTTACAAGGAATAGAATTTAAAATCAACTGCAAATTTTATAATGGTGTAAAAGAATGACACGTTTAGCACCATTAGCGTTAGGGACATTAGTCTCACACTCAGAAAAAAAGTGCCAAGACTGTCACCGGTCCAAAAACAACACATGAAACTACATGTTAAACTAGTCTGCATAGCTGAGCAAGAATTTTTATTATTATTAAGATTCAAGTAGCTTTATTTGCATGGTAAAAAAAATCAATAAAATAAAATAATAATAACAAGAACATTGCCATAGCACTGGTAACATTAAATTACACATTTCACAGGAATTGTAACAGCTGCACAAGTGCTGTTGTTTTTTGCCCTACACATAACCCTCAGTAGGGTATAAGCAGGTTGCATGATTTCACCACAAAACATCTGACATCTATTAAAATTTCATTATGATTCACTGTGAATTGTTCTGAATTTACAAATATTTTGTTTAAATTGAATCATGAACCATAACAAGATTATGTTGCCCAACCAAGTTTTTAAATTTCCACTCAGTCACGCAATTCTATAACTGGGCTTGTTTAAACGTTTTTGTTATTATATAAATGTTACTATCTTCATGATATTTGTGCATTTACTGTATATAAATTAGAAATAAATTATGTAAAAATTAATTCTGCGTGTCTGCTATAGAATAATTATTCAAATGATCAACTTTTTTTATTTTTATTAGTAGTGTATATATACACAGTACAATTCAGCATACTTGACAACCAATCCGGCACTGGATCACACTGGACAGAACAACACAGAAGAAAGATATAATATAATATATTTGGAATATATACAGCAGCAAGTATGCGGACACCATGTTCTAATGAACAAGCTTGGTTATTCCAGTAATTCCAATGAAGATGAACCTTAATTCTGCAGCATACATTTTATATTCTAGAGAACTAATCAGTGAGAAAGCAGTCCAAACAAATCAAACGTGTAGTGTTTCTTTACAAAGCGGCATCACCAACTACTGGCCTGGCATGCATAATGCAGGATAACTTTTCTGAGTTGTCATGTAAACATACCCCAATTCTGAACAGATGTCAGAAATACTGGACACACGACATATTTGTTGAAATACTCTCAGGGAAAATGTTTCTCAAGTCAGTTGGAGCACTCATAGTATACAGCCATATCTGCAGGCACCACAGCATGACAATGTCAACATGCTGGATGTAGTATGAATACATATGTATGCCTTACTGAGCATACAGTAAATTACATCATACATTAATCATAGCACAGTAGATGCACTGACAGTACACTATTTTTGATTATACATGATTTGAGAATGATCTTGTTCATGCTCCTCCTTTGATGCTACTGATGCTTTGTCTTGCTGACTTTGTCTACAAATTAGTTAACATGATAATTTCAACACTTTTCAAATGCTTTTGATTTCCATGTTTTAAAAGAATTTTAAATCTCATATTTTCAATGTAATTTTGTATGGAGCTCCTAAAGGGATAGTAGTGGAAAAACAATGGCATGGGACAAAAAACAAAATATGTTGCGTTCCCTCACTAAACTTTTGCATTCCCCCGAGAAACATTGCACAAACATTTTGTGAGCAAATATAAAAATTCTCGGGGAACACAAATACGTTTTTTTGTAAGAAAGCAAAACATTTGTGAAAGAGCACAAATGCATTGACTTTGTTTTTCCTCTCATCTATTTTTTTTTTCTTCCTTCATGTCCATTTAGGGGCTCTGTAAAATAATAATTGTCAAACTACCAAAAAAGTACAAAATAATGACATTTAAATTTCTATACAAAAATTTGTCAAACAAATAATAATAATAAAAAAAAAGAACCTTATCTGTTTGCAGATAATGAATGAATCTGAATGACAAGCATCAACTTTATAATAAATTAAAGCACCTTTCCCTATTTTTCTTTTTTCAGATAAAATTAAAGTCTTAAATCCTTTTTACAGTGCAAAATGGCTGATTTTCAAACTCTATTAATGTGTACCGACTGCTGTTGGTCATCGCTGTTCAACCGCTGCATCGTGTCACACTCAGTATGTTTCACCACCTATAATAAAACACAGAAAAGAATCACAAGAGTTACAAAGGAGACAGATAAATAGTGCTGATCTACATGTATTGTTAATACTACAGCTGCACAAACCCAAAGAAACTTACAAAAAAAGCTGCAAAATATACAGTGACAATTTAACAGTTATTAAACTTGGTTCATTTCCATTTGGGTCCTTTTTTCCTTTATGAATTAATTTTTTATTTTTTTTACTAACAGGTGAACTCAAATGGTAAAATCAATACACATGAGACTGCAAAGGAGATGTGTGCAGTGTTTTGATGTTAAAATACTTATCCCAGTTCAATATGCAGAGATGACTATAAGTAATAAGCTGTCAATAGGTTCATTTCTAAAACTCTGGCTCTGTGACTGATCGAAACATTGAGCTGTTTGTTTAAGCATTTAATGCCGAGTCAGAACCAATGGACTCCAGTTGAAAAAACTACTCATTAATTTACCACCAATCAAGTCAAAAAAATCTCTAGCTTCCCCCTATTAACCAAACATTTTCTGTCATTTGAATATGTCAGGTTGACACTGAATATCATGCTTGAATTATACTAATTTTACTTACTCTTCTTGCATGGCCAACATACTTTAAACCAACCGTTCTTGAACCCAATACTGATTACGATTACAATCACGATTAAGATCCCAACAATGACTGCCAACACTGGACCAGTTGTCTGCCAATGTGAACTCGGGGGGAGCTCTGTAATAGATCAGCAAAGATATGAATTATGTAGTCCTGCTATTGAAGACATTATATGTTGACAGAGGCAAAGAAATCTTGCTCATTTCAAAAGGACCCTAATGTCACCACTGTTGATGACTGTTGATTTGATAATACGCATCCAACTCAAAAGTTGCCCATCCTCCGGGGGGTGACTGACGCACAAAGGAATCCTTCATTGTGTCGCATTGAAATATCACATCATTTTTTATAATAGTTCACCCAAAATTGAAAATGATGTAATCATTTTCTCAACCTCTTGTCATTCTAAATCTGTATGACTTACATTCTTCTGGTAAACAAAAATAAGCTCAAATGTTCTTTAATGTTCCACAGAAGGAGGAAAGTAATACCTATTTGGAATGGCATGAGGGTGCATAAATGATGACAGACATTTCACGTTTTAGGTGAAATATCCTGTAAGCTAGCTACTGTCATTTACACCTGAATAATAATGCTGAGAAATTGTGATTGCCAGTTAAGGAAAATAAAATGCCCACTGTTGACTGTACATTTAATAATACATTTTTGTCTGCATTAATGCGAAATAAGGTGTGAATCTGAGCATTTAAACTGTTCTCGGAACGGTAGGGTTACCATAAAAAAATGATAATTTGATAATTGTAGAACCCAACAGATTCATAAAAAAAACAAAACAATGCATGATAGAAAAGTTTGAGCCACTCACCACTAACTGCAATATGGATTTTCCTGTGTAAGATCATGCTGCTGTTGTTGATCTCCAAATCATAGTCTCCAGAGTGTTCAGTTTGGATATTTCTGATGGTGAGGTCTCCAGTATGATCATTCAGTTTGATCATGTTTTTCCATTTAGCATCAGTAGTGCCATTTAATCCATTAACTTGCTCGAGACCATCGATGGTTCCGAGGTTTGTAAGTTTACATTTGCTGAATGATTTTACCATCAAAGTCTTAAGTAATATAGACTTACAATATGTCATTCGACAGTTTAAAGGCTCAGGATTCTAAATCTATGATCGTGATATTATAACAATACTATCTTTTTCATTTGTATTAGGAGTTCGTATAAATACACGCAACATTGAAACGGGGCGTTCTGAACGGTTTTTGTCCAGTGACGATGACAGATAAATTCAATCATGCAAACATCGGTGTAGTGTTCATGATAACTATCTGAAGACAAAATCAGTTAGACTTTTTAGTTTAAAATTTAGAAATTTAAGACAAATATTGATGTGACATTTGTTTTGATTATGTAATATTTCTCGAGGGAGAATTACACTTATTTTTTTATTGTACATTAAATGTTGCACTCTGAGGTTTTTTCAGTAATAAAACCCTATATTATTATATTTGTTAGAGTCTTACGAACAGAATAACCCTGCTATCTGCGTTTTTTTCTGCAGCACTGATTGGTCAGTGATTCAAAACATTCTAACAGTGTAACCTCCAAAAATGCTATGCTATTCACTATGCACAGTCAGTCAATGTAACGCTTATTCAATTTTTGATGGGTGTAAAACACAGCCAACAAATGATTACAGAGAATTATATGGATTGTTTAGATTCCTCAGTTAGCCATATGTAGATTTTTAAGCATAGCATTTGTAATTGAGAATCTTAATGTTTTTATTCTTACTAAATTTACCTTGTGTAATTCGTAGGCCACTGGTATCATAAAAAAAATAGTAAATTTTAGTAACTGTATTGGAACAGGTTTTTCGAGCACTCCCCTCATCTTCCATTGGCTAGTAAAACATTTAGTCCTGCCCTAATCTCAATCCAGCGGGTGAGTCAATGTTGCTTTGTCAATCTGATTGTGATGCTCAAACAGGTTTTGATATCAGCACAATGTCATACCACCCCTTTCAGTAAAATGTATGATTGTCTCACTTAGAGATGACTCTGCTTATTAAACTGGGAGATAAAAAAAGATATTTTAACACTGAGAACACATTACTTTTAATTCTTAAAGTCAATGTGAAACAATTTTGCAACCCATTTTATTGCAACTGATTTTCATCCAATTTGGTGCATTGCTAAGTGAAATAGGATATCCAATGGTGAACAAAATTGGACACGACCTGATTTTATACATCCAAACTGATTAGGTGGTAAAAAAGTGGGTGTTCCATATGAGAATTGGAGCCTGAACTGAATGCGAGTTACAGCTATTTTCAAAATACTTGTATTAAGAGCACCATTTAAAAGTTTAGATGAACCTAATTTTCAGTGTCTCCATCTTCTAATTTGATTTATAACTTGGTCAGAATTGTGGCTTTGTCTTCATTGCTTTTTAAGTTGCTCTGACACATTTTCATACATTTACTCCTAAATATCTTTAATGCAAATAAATTAACTATTACTTGTCAAAATAGTTAAGCTTCTCTTAATTTATGTCTACACTGCAATAATAATTGTGGATACTTGAGCAACAAACTCTTAACTAGTACCTTTCTAAAGAGCCCTCAGTTATGTCTGTAGTCCAGAGGGTTCATGAACTGTGACTGTTTTAGTTGGTGTATGTCATGTTTGTGTTTGAGCTCAACTAGTGGGGGCGACTGTTAACAGGTTAAGTCAGCAATGAGGGTGCCTTGATCTCCAAACTTCCACAGTATCCGATCATCTCTCTGTATTTTAGTAACACCAGTCTGTAGAGTGACTGAATCTCCCTCCAGCAGTGACACTGACTGCACATCATCTGTCACAGCAACAAACACATGAACAGTTTTCAGCTTGTATACAGTACTTGCTACTAAGTGGTGAACATTACCATACTGCGTGGCTGGATTGCATTGAGTCTATTAACTCTCTCGTCCTACCTATTCATCTTTTGAAGTGGCTTTTCATACATATGTGAAAAGTTAAAATGACCTGAATTGAAAATTTTTATAAAATAAATCTCTGAAATCTTATTTAGAATGCATTTCTGGTGTCAAAGTTAGTTTTAAAGTTCTATTCTACCCGATAATATTATTTGTATTACAATTTGTCTATTACAAGTTTAGCTCAAAATAATCACACTGTACTCTGAATGTCTTTGCCATTCGCTGTTTTTATTTTTAACTATTTATTTTACAGATGAAAAATCCAAATCAAACTATAAAGGTGACACCTGATCATTTCACAGTACCTAAACTGTTCTCAAACAATTAAAGGTGCACCAAGCGATTTCTGAGAAACACTGAATATAGTCTTGAATGAATTTAATTAATTAATTAACACCTTCATTGCTCCTTCCCCAAAATGCACAAACACGTAATGAGAGTGTGGATGCCTCTTTAACATGAATTGAAAAAATGAATGTGAATACAAGCAAGAGTTTGCACACAGCACACAAGCTCCAGACAAATACTGACACTTGAAACTGTCCTGTTACTATTGATAACCAGTGTCGGGCAGTAACTATTTAAAGTAATAATTACTTTTTGCTGTAACTATTAGTGTATCTTATTACTAAAATGATTTCACTAATAATATTACAGTTACCATCTCTAAAACAGCTCTCTAAATCAACCCCTACTGATTTGAAATCCAACAATCCAATAATTCCTAGATTTATTTTCATAATTTTCATGACTTGACAGGCACATGAAGCCATCAGTGCAGCAGGCAAGCTTGGAATATGGAAAATCTTGCATTCAGGGGATGGAAATATTGCAATTACATAGATTTTTTTTTTTAGGAGAAAAGATGATCTGAATATCGATTTGTAAGTTGTGGCATTAGTTTACTCTGGCATTACATGGCTTGCCCACCCACATATATAAATATATGATATAAATAGTATTAGAAAATGAAATGAAAATTGAAAATGAAATTATGTGATTTATTTTGATAAAATACATAATGAAATATAATTGTATATGGTTAACAGAGAAATTATAGCTACAATTAGCTTCAAGCTACACAATTAATGAGAATAATACAACACTTTTACTTAAACGTCATTATCAGTCTTAAAATAAAATGTTACTAAAACATTGGATTGCAGTCAGAATTTTGTGGGGAAGATACGCAATTACAACAACTGTGGGGTGTGAAAGAAAAGTAATGTAACTAGTAGTGTACCTAATTACAGTTGCCAGAAAGTAATAAGTACTATTACTTTTGAAAGTAACAACGAGTAATAAATAACATATTTTGAGTAACGATCCCAAAACTGTTGATAACATTGCAACAACAGCATATCTTGGTTCTGTGAAGCATAGCAAAACCAGTGTTTCAGAAATGATACAATCTCTGCATCTGTTTTCAGGCCTTCCCGCTTAGGTCTCTTCAATGCTGGAAAGCTTTTCCAATATCAACGTGCTTCCTAAAGCTTTTTCCTGATCATAACACTTCTTTTTCCAGTGATATTCCCCTGACCTTTTCTCTTTTGTAATGTCTCCCAGCCATCTCTCTATCTACAGTCTTTATTAATATCTCTAGGTCTGCCCATGACTAAAGATTTTCCTAGTCTACTGTTAGTCGTTCATTTAAGCCATTATTTGATTGGTCAGGGGAGAAGTATTAATATAAATAAAGCTCTCAGTGCGTGCATAAACCTTGTCACAGTGACACTGCATTGCATATAAACTTTTCTGAGATCAGAAAGGAAACAAATTAGGCTAAATAATCAATCATGTAAATAACAGCCTTAGAAATAAACACAAGTTGTCGGGGAGAAGTGAGATTTATGTCTTGCTCACAATTTAGACAACTACTGCCAATTGGCTACAAGTATTTTGGTGTTCGGTCCGATCCACTTTCAACACCGTTTCTCAGAAATTGCATGCTGCATCTTGAATCTAGGTAATTATCAGTTTACAATTATTATAAGACAAGTTACTCACCACGGACAGTGACACTGAATTTCTTCGATGTCTCAGTTGTGCTCTTGATCTTTAGTTGATAAAGTCCAGTGTGTTCAGTTCTGATGTTTCTGATGGTGAGAGATCCAGTCTGTTTGTCCAGCTCCAGTCTATCTCTGAATCTCTCATTATCATTGTCAGAGAAAATTCCAGCTGCTTCATTCATGTTAGCTATGATAGAGTTATCATCTCCAAACATCCACAGTACGGTGACATCTCTCTTTATTTCAGTAACGTTAGTGTTTAAAGTGAGAGAATCTCCCTCCATTACTATCACCGTCTTCACTCCATCCGCCACAGCAACAAACACATCTGTAGAACAAACAGGAGTGTTATTGCAAAGAGAAACCATTAATATTTGTGCTGTCTATTGTTATGTTTTTTTTTTTTTTTTTTTTCACAGACAAATTTACTGTATAACTAAATTTCAACCATAGCCCCTGCATGGAAGGCATAAATAGGCCTAGGCCTATGCTAGGCGTTATCCATTATATAAAAATGAAAGGGAAGAGAAAACATACTTTTGCCAGAATACTGCTCAATCCTTGCCATGTTGTATTCATCATTGGTTTTGACATGACCAGATGGAGAAACTGGAAAACAAAAGAGAATAAAAAAACTACACAAGAACTGATTTGATTCTTTTCACAGCTTCAGATGTCAGCTTTTGCTATAAATATGATAATGCATTATTATAGACACTTTTATACAAACTTTGATTAGGGTGAATTCGGGTTATCTGGGACATATTTTGCAATTTTGACTTCTGCGATTTATTTCGATATCTATCTAGCACATTAGATCAACACATTAGACTTTTCTGAAATCCCTAAGATGTTTTCTAACCACACCAGAAGAAATAATGTAGATATTATGCCCAGAGGAGACATGCCACACCTATTAAGTGTTTTTGTGCCAAAAAAATAAATAAAAATCTGCTTGAATTTGATATTCTGGGACAGGTCACTTTGTAATCTGTGACATATGTATTAGGCCTAAAAAAGCCTATATTCACTATACTTTATGCATGCCAAACACAATATCACCAATAGCTCCCTTCATTCTACTCTCATCTTCGTATTTCTCTTATTTCCCTCTCTCTCTCTTCCTCGCTCTTTCTGTTGCCATCTCTTTTCCTGACGCTGTGGTGCCATTGTATTTTGTAATACATTTCATTGAGTTAATTAAAGGCCATGGATATTTTCATATTTTAGCTGACTAATGACTGTGTGTGTGTGTGTGTGTGTGTGTGTGTGTGTGTGTGTGTGTGTGAACAGAACATTGTGAACTGGCCTGGGCGCAGATCCCCCTCCTGCTCAGTGATTTGAACCGTTGTATATACTAAACTAACTGGGAATTTGGGAAATTAAATTAACAGTTTACTTCATCCTCATACCTTTGTTTGCTATTGGAATACGTTTCCCAGATACAGTCTCTGTAGCATCTCTCTAGCTAGCTGGTTTAGCTAGCTGCTAGCTACTGCGAACTTGTGCTAATGTTATAACCTCCAGAATTAACACCCATTTTTTCTCATTATGGCATATATTAGCCCTTGTCATTAGATTTATGAAGTCCCTAAATGCATATTCCCCCATTTGAAGACTGTCCCAGATTACCCAAAGCATGCTGTCCCACATTCTCAATCATATTTGATAATGTGGGACAAAAAATAAAAAATAAATGTTTGAAAGAAAAAAAAAAACTAGAACACATTTTCAACATTTTAATACATATTTTGTTGCTTGAATAGATCACAAACATAATTTGACAACAATTAGGAACATTGTTTTATTTATGACAGATTTATGTCCTTAACATGAATCTAGTCAGAATCATATGTCATTGATCTTGTCATGCAATTCCCAGGGAAGCAAGTGCCACGCCCCTTTCTGTGGAATCACCCCCTTGAAGTCATGTGATTTCAGTCACATGACATCCATGCCTAAATTATAGTAAAAGTCCCGTTGACAAAATTTTATTAGAACAGGAAATAAACACACTGGAGTTTGTGTGTCCCAGATTACCCGAATTCACCCTATTATTATTTTTCTTTAGTAGGCTATATCCTGCTAAAACAGTAACCAATAAGTTTTCAACCACTAACAAAATTCCATTTACTGCACCAGCACAAACAACAGTGCTGTCCATTTAAGGAAAATGTATTTGGATTTTACAGTGGTGACTGTATATAGCGGAAAGAAGCAAAATATGTCATATTATCTTAAGCTTAAACAAAATAAAGCAATAAGCCCCAAGAAGCCTTGGTTTACAGTGAACAGCTAAGGGGCGAAAAAGGACGCTCAGCGCCCTCTAGTGTCTATAATCACCAAACACACATATACACACACAACTACCTTACCCTCAAAATACGCTTACATTGGTCCTGTGTGATTTATCACAACAACGTCTATTTGTTAAAAGATAATACAAGTTTGTATGTATTAAAACACTGGAGATATTGAAGTCAGAGGATTGCAGAAAATGCTCATTTTCTGATTCCGACTTATATTGAAACCGAAAGTGTTGAATATTAATAAAAATAGATTAATAAAAAAGAAATGTGACTTACCGTCCACGAGTAATAGAACCCAACAAATGAAGGAAAGGTTCCTCATACTCATTTGTCGCTTCTGACCGCATCTAAACTGAATGATAGCCGTGATTCAGTGTAATGGACTCGTGTTAAACAGACCAAGTCACGTGACTTCTGCGAAAGCTGACGCGGTACGTCACACCATTTCGAAGTGTTTCAGCGTGAACCTGGACTGGGTCAAAAGGTCAAACATATTCATACACAGAGAGACTTGTTCGTGGTATAAAATAGGTTTTTATTTAGGTATGTAATCATCTTGGAGGCTTATGACTGTAATTCAGTTTAATGACTTTTAGAAATTGGTGAGTGTCCAGGGGTCATTTAATAAAATAACCTGGTATGAATTTTTTTTTAATTATTTTATTATACATATAGTCACCAGCAACATCCATGTTCTAGACAAATTACATATTATGATCCCAACGTTTATCAAAACTGTCATTTAAGAACAACCCTAAGTTCTAAAATTTCCTGTGAGAACGTAAAAACTCAAAACACATTTCATAAAAACAATAAATACTCACCTGATGCTTGAAAACTGGGTGACAAATGTTGATGGCTAATAATAGCTGTTTTTGAAGGGTCTTTCTAAGGATGTAGGCTACTTACCATATCAGAAAAGCTCCTACTTTGCTTTCAACTCTGTCTACACAAACCGAGAGCCTGTATAGACACGTTTGTCATGTTTTATATAAAAAAAACATTGTCATGTGGATAAAAGTAATTTTATATAATTTCTGTATTTTTACATTGAAGGAAATATTAGATTGAATAATGAGTTGAGTTTCATTCACAGTTTATTGTGCTCTTATTCAACACTTTGACATTTGTTTTTGTACTTAATTCTGTGTCAAATACTACAGTTGTCTTTTTAATTGTCAGTTTGTTCTCTTTATCCTCTATTTCCAGCTCACCTACCCATTTCTGTCTTTATCACCGTCCTCAAAATCATCATCATCAGATACCTCACTGAAAAATAAAAACTCTGTTATCATTTATTTACCCTCATGTACACCTGCATTGTTTTCTACATCTTTCTTTTGTCTATGGAACATAAAATATGTTATTTTAATAAATGTTGGCAAGTGGTTTAGTGAGTGCATGTGGTGTGTGGGTGATCTTCATGGTTCTTAGCACAGTTGGTCTCTGTATGTCTCAAACAACTCTCATGAGAAGCTCAGCTCAAACTGACAACTCTCTTTCTATTAAACAAATTATTTATAACAAAACAAATACATATTTGTTCTCTGGAAGCTGGGCTAAATGAGTAAACACTGTTATTGGATTCCTGGCATGGGTCAGTCTCCTCTCAGATACCAAACACAGACATTGCTTATAACATAAATACCAGAATAGATACACTAATTTTAAGAAAACTATGCTTACTTGTTCATTATATAATAAAAGAAGAGAGGATCGGAAATCCAACCCTTCACTTATTTACAATCTGACAATTCAATAGTGGCAAAAGAGAAGATTAACATTGCTAAATAAAATGGCTACCAATGAGAGAAAAAGCAAGTTCACCCACACCTCATTTGTCAAAGCTTTATTGTCTTACATACAGAGTATAATGTACTAAACACAATTAAACATACTTAGATGTTTCTTCAATATTGTTCAAGACAATACTGTATGTGCAATATCAGATAGACGGACATATAACTAAAAATGGCTTTTGACATATAGAGTTCATTGTGCTATAAAAACATCCTGTAAATGAATCTAAGAGCCTATATTGAAGTCAATCTGCCAAAATGACAGGTTGTGGAATGTGCCACTTCATGACGTGTCATGAACTGCCTTTTTTTTAATTATTTTGTACTGTTTTCTGTACTGTTTTGACCCCCCTCATCAGAACGCTCTGTTTGAATAGGTGTGGCAGATTGTAGACTCAGAAGTAAACGCCAACTGCTATTCCTTTAAGTTCACGTCTAACTGGTTTTTGATTCCACCATCTCTTTGCCTGGCTGATGGTCATAAACACACTTCACATGGTGTGAGGAACTCTAGTGGTGATCTTGAGAAAATGCAATAAATTTTGACATTCTGTTTTTAGACTGATGCAGTTTGTGGTGCAGCATTGTGTCCTAATACAACAATAAAACTAATGTGGCATCACTGCATGTTTCTCTCTCAGACAGTTGACAAGGTCTTCAGTGACACACAAATACATGACACACGATTTAGTCTTTAGTTCAAACTCATAAATCAAATACAACTGACCTGAAATTGAATTGCATCACATCTCTGTTGACAGCAAAACATCTCTTTACTCATATTGGGAATTTTTGAATCATATTTAAATTAAATGATTTTGATACATTATGTACAAAACATACAAGTTTAGGTGGGAGTAAAAGTGAGAGAGCCAAAGACAAATGCGACCCTGGACCACAAAACCAGTCTTAAGTCGCTGGGGTATATTTATAGCAATAGCCAAAAAATACATTGTATGGGTCAAAATTATTGATTTTTCTTTTATGCCAAAAATCATTAGGACATTAAGTAAAGATCATGTTCCATGAAGATTATTTTGTAAATTACCTCCTGTAAATATATAAAAACGTATTGTTTGATTTGTAATATGCATTGCTATCCTAACAAACCATACATCAATGGAAAGCTTATTTATTCAGCTTTCAGATAATGTATAAATCTCAATTTCGAAAAATTGACCCTTTGACTGGTTTTGTGGTCCAGGGTCACAAATAAGGATGACAGAGACAGAAATCACTTAAAAATCTAGTTTAAAACAAATCTGTGTGCCCGGCCACTTTCATTCAGGACATAGAAGAGCAGTTGACTCACTGGGACGTGGGTTTGAATAATGTAAAGTACAAAATTAAATTTGGTATAAATTATGGTATAATATGGTATATATGAAATTATATTAAAAATATGTACTGTATATGTAAATGTAAAATATATCTGAGTGCTAAATTTGAAAAGGCTTTATACAGAAGACTCAGAATCCTCTCCACTCTGACTCTATTCCCTTCACTGCTTCACCTGTGAATAAAACAAAATCATTATTTATATCAGCACTAAACCAACAACAACCATTCAAAATCACTCGAGCATATGGATGTTTCTAATAATGAGTTATTTAATTTTAAGTCTGAAACTCTTCCAACCTGTATACATTAGTACATTTAAATTTGCTATAAAATAAATGCAATCTGAAATCTGTTAAATTTAGTAATAGCTACAGAAAAAATTTAAATATCTCTGTTCTGAAAGCTTTAAAACTGCTATAAACACTGATTATTATTATTATTTATTTTATTTTATTTTTTGCTGATATTCTCAGTTAATAACAGAGTTCTTATTTGAAAATTTAAGACATTTTCAGTTCTGGTTATAGACTTCACATTACTACATATTCATTTATCCTCATAGTACTATAATGACAGAGTATAGTGAGGCTCTTCTGTGGATCCTCACCTGATAATGATGCTCTTGTTCATTTCATAGGGTCCTTAGATTTAAACAAGGATGCAAACCGTCTACCAGTGCGCTTTAGAGCAGCTACCAATGCAGTCTGTTCACTGTCTAGTCTGTAAGGAGAAATCAGAATAAATAATCAGTGCTGGCTGTAAAGAACTGTAAATTAGTTACTATATTTCAATTTAAGAAGTAAAAATTGTGTAACATTAAACTGAGATGAAATTCACATTAGTTACTTAATACTGCACACATATATTTCTAAGACAATAATTAGGTTTTAAATATAATTTAGTCTGTGACCCCTATTGAGTCACTGTAAAGGAGAAACACATGCTGATGAGTTTATGGTTTATGTGATTGATGACAAGGAGAAAATACATATGTTATTCTGAATTAAAACTCAAAAAACCTTTGAGTGAAACTCTCAGTGGTTAAAGCCATTTGCCATCTAGTTTAAACGTTTTATTGGTCTTAGTAAATAACTGAAAGTAAAGTAAATATAAAAGTAATGTGATGTGTTGCTTGACAAAGTTAAAAAAGAAAAACCTTTTGAACATATCAGGTTTTTTTTTCTGACACAAACTCTTGCAATAAAGCTTAATGAGAATTTTTTTTTCAACATACATGTGAAAGTCATCTCATGAATCAAAGGTAAATGACGCTCTCTTTAATACCACAAAAAAACCTTGCCTCACCTCAGTTTACAGTTTGAGTCTAGTAGCATATCAACGAGCCGCTTTGAGTCTTTTATAGCATTGTTTCTCAGATCAAGCTCTTTTAAAAACTGCAGTGCTTTTGTGTTTGTCAAAGACTGAGTTAAAGAAGAAACATCTGTAATGCCACAGTAGATTAGACTAGAAAGAGACAGACAAAGACAGAAACACAAAACAAATCATAATGAATAATTCTCAACAAATATAATATGAACTTAGAATTTAATTTAAACTGTGATTTTAATCATTATGATGTTACTGACCTCAATCTCTCCAGTTTACAGTGTGAATCCTTCAGTATGTCACATAAATGATTCACTCCTGTGTTTTCTATTTGATTCTCACTGAGGTCCAGTTCTCTCAGGTGTGATGGGTTTGATTTCAGAGCTGAAGTCAGGATGAGACTCTGTTTCACTGTAATACTGCAATCACACAGACTGAAGATAGAATAGGAAAACATAATGAATCAGATGCATGTTGAATTCATGTGTGTTAAATGCATCATACTACCTTATCTTTTAGTCTTGTGATTTCTGTCTTGTTTCTCAACAAATTATTTCAGCACATAAACATTTTAGAGCCACCAAGTGTCAAATGCTTCAGAGTTTAAGTTTCTTTATACTGACACACATACTGAACAATCAGTAGCTAATAGCTAATTAGCTAATAGTAGTTTTGAATTTGTCTTTAAATGAGGAAATTCCAGAAGATGTAGTGCTATAAATGATGTGATGCGAGACTGTTGTCTTTAAATAAACTAAATTGTGAACATTAGCCGCACTGATACTAACTCTAGTTTCTCCAGCTTGCATCGTGGGTTCATCAGTAGATCACTGAGGTGTTTCACTCCAGAGTCTCCTAGTTCATTCCTACTCAGGTCCAGTTCTCTCAGGTGTGATGGGTTTGATTTCAGAGCTGAAGTCACAGCAGAACAACCTTCTTCTGTCATATAACAGTATCCTAATCTACATTGAAGGAAATTAGAAAAAAATCACACTTTCATTCTGTTTCATTTAAACAGCTAAACACTTTTTTTATTCTTGTATGTGAATGTTACTGACCTCAATCTCTCCAGTTTACAGTTTGAATCCTTCATTATGTCACATAAGTGATTCACTCCTGTGTTTTCTATTTTATTTCCACTGAGGTCCAGCTCTCTCAGGTGTGATGGGTTTGATTTCAGAGCTGAAGTCAGGATGAGACACTGTTTCTCTGTAATACTGCATCCACACAGACTGCAGACAGACAGACAAAAGACAATGAATCAGATCCATGTGAAGTTCATATGAATACAATCAAGTAAATTTGGAGGATACTAGTTACATTTCAAGTCTGGAGCATCTTTACTCAGAATAAATGTTATGAAAATGTTTGTGAATGTTATCAGTGTAGATCAAGATATAGGATCAACTATAGAACCACTTAAAAATAACTTTAAAAATGTCAAAATGGAGTTTAATTGCACGAGATCTAAATTTAAGTCATTTTAAGAGTGTAGTTTACTAAATACATTTTTTTTGTCTTTTTTTTCCCTGTTGTGACATATGTCTGAGTGAATGAGGGAAAAAAAATACAGTATAACAGGATTTAATCGGGGCCATTAAGAATTGATTGGATCGGTGGATTGATTTGCTATTGCTGTGCTCTCGTGTGATTATAGGTTTCCCCGCCCTCACATTATCAGAAAAGTAATGTTGTTGTGAGAGAGGGGAAGCTATTTTAATGAAAGATTATGAGGGCACATGAAATTGAAGAAATCAATGATATGCACAGATAAATATTTTATAATAAACACTGCAATATTCCATTAAAAAAATTCCATTTTGATTTCATGGTGACTTTAAGAAACTAAAATTAGTCAACTTTAAATCACACTGTAACTACTGTACAGTATAATGATACTAACTCTAGTTTCTCCAGCTTGCATTGTGGGTTCATCAGTAGATCACTGAGGTTTTTCACTCTAGATTCTCCTAATTCATTCCCACTGAGGTTCAGCTCTCTCAGGTGTGATGGGTTTGATTTCAGAGCTGAAGTCACAGCAGAACAACCTTCATCTGTTATTTCACAGCAGCTTAACATAGAAAGAACAAAAACATTAGAAAGAGAGCATAGAAGAGTATAGAAGAAACCCATTTATTTAGCAAAGTCACCAAAAAAAAAATGTTATAGGGGAAGATTTTCTAACCTTACAAAATTCCTAAATGTAATCAATAAATTCAATTAGAAATATATCTGCAAGCAGCATGGCATGGAGTTTAGCATGGCATGGAGCATCAGACCAAATGCAACAATCAGTAATAAAAGCAATTTTAGGATGATTGTATTTGAAATGGCTGAAAAATCAAATTCAATCTCTAGTAACATGATTAAATGGCTTATCACTTTTGACCAACAGGTGGCGCTGTAATAAAAATCATTTTGGTGTGTTCTGTGTGATGTGACAATAGCACACACAAAGTTTGTTGTCATTATGTCAAAGCTTTGCAAAGATATAGCCTCAGACTCATTTTGGCACCATGCCTAAAATTTGTAACGGTGCTGTACGAAAACGGTTTCGTCAATCGACACGAAATGCATAACTTTTTGTCAACACAGTCTGAAGATGATCTGACTCAATTTTGGTGAAAATCGGACAAACTTTTGAGGAGGAGTTAGGAAAAGTAGGTTTTTAACATAAATCAAAATGGCGGACAGGGAGTTCAGATTTCCTAAGGGAAAATTGGTATGCATGTTGTCGGCATGACCCAAGGGATATTTTGAGACCAGTTGCATTACAATAGGCTAATGCAATCAAAAGTTATTAGCATTTTTGGAAATTTCATAATTAAAGGTTAATGAATGGCTTATTACTCTTGACCAATACGTGGCGATGTTACCAAATTGATGTGGCGTGGTCAGTTTGAGGTGACAATGGCACATACAAAGATTGGTGTAAATATGTCAAACTTTTGCAGAGATACAGCCCTCAGATAGGCTAATGTAAGCAAAAGTTATTAGCATTTTTCGAAATTTCATTATAACTTTTGACCACAAGGTGGCGCTGTCCCCAAACTTTTTGAGTACCACCTTCATATGGTGCCGAAGATGCATACCGAGTGTTGTAATGATACACTAATGCATCCGTAAAATACAGCTTTTTAGTACATAATTCAAAATGGCCGACGCCCAAAATGGCTGACATGGGAAAACTGGGTATTATTCGACTCGGCATGATGAACCGAATCTAAAGAGACCAGTTTTGTGATTTTTGGCCAAACCATTCAGAAGTTATAAGCAAAAATATGCATTTTTCATATCTCTTGACCACTAGGGGACACAGCGCCGAAACACTGCAGGTAGTGCACACACCAAGATTGGTCTCAATACGCCAAACTGTTGCGAAGATATAGCCTCATCCATTTTTGAATGCTTTTCATAGAATTTGTTTGTGTGCTATTTGAGAACGGTTTGACTAATCAACTTGAATTTTTTGCCAGCATGGTCTCAAGATGATCTGGTTCAAATTTTGTGACAATCGGTGCAACGGCCTAGGACGAGTTCGAAAAAGTAGGTTTTACGAACAATTAAAAATAGCAAAAAAACTAAACCTTACAATTTTTGAATTTTGGTGTCCATTCAACTCGGTATGAGCCAAGGAATTAGAGGAAAAAATAATTTTACTTCTGTGGCTTATGGTTCATTTTATGGTTAGCATAAACATGAGTGCAACTTTGGACAAGTGGTGGCGCTAGAGAGTTTGAGTTAGAGACTCCAAATTTACTATGGTTAATGTTGGGACTGTCCTCTATCAGTGTGCCAAATTTCACAACTTTCCCCCAAGCGGTTCTATGGGCTGCCATAGACTTCCAGTGGAAGAAAAAAAGAACTAACTAAAGCATTGCAGAGATACAGCCTCAAGTGTCATTTTGGCATCATAACTCAAATTCGTTGTTGTGGTATGTAAAAACGGTTTTATCTATCAACACAAAATCCATAACTTTTTGTCAGCATGGTCTGAAGAGGATATGATTCGATTTTGGTGAAAATCGGAACAACGGTTGAGGAGGAGTTTGAAAAAATAGGTTTTCAACATAAATCAAAATTGTAGACAGGAAATTTGGCTGACTATGGCAGCATTGCTATCACTGTTCTCAGCATGACCCAGGGAATCTATTAATACCAGTCTCATTACAATAGGTAAAATGCACCGAAAGCTATTAGCATTTATTTGAAATTTCATTATAACTTTTGACCACAAGGTGGCACTGTCTCAAAACTTTTTGAGTACCTTCAGATCATGGTCTCGATGGTACATACAAAGTTTCTTAATGGTACACCAGTGCATTCGTAAAATATAGCATTTTACATCATAATATTTTATTGTAGTCAATGGAAATTTCATGTTTTGTTCAATTATAGCGCCACCAAGAGGCACAATCCCACCAAAGTTTGCATGTGTCCTTAGAGTGTGCTCATACATATGTGTGTCAAATTTGGTGAAAATATCTCATTTTGTTTTGGAGTTATTGACATTTTTATATACGAGATGAGAAAAAATGACTGACTGTCGACTTTGTTTGCATTTTTGTACCACTTACTATCAAAAATTTGGCAATTGGGCTCACACATTTAGGCAACACACTATGATTCCGAATTTCCTACGGTGGTTTCGAGTCGATCGGAGTAACGGTTTCTAAGATATTGCCAGCTGTTTTTTAAGTGCTAAAGTGCAACTCTGCACAAACCATAAGGCGAAACCTGGCAAGTTTGGTACCGCTGGACTCAGCAAGGATTCAGGAGTCTAAAAAGGTGACTCCCGTGAAAATAAGTCGACTACACCTAAAGTTATAAGCATGTGAATATTTGATTTTACCACTAGGTGGCGCTGACTCAAAACTTCTCAGGCTCCTTCAGGGCATCGTACTGATGACCCATACCACGTTTCGTAACGATACGTCAATGCGTTCATAAAATTTAGAATTTTACTACAAAATTCAACATGGCCGACTCCCAAAATGGCTGACATAGAAAAATTGTCAGCCATTTTTCTAATGAGACCACTGATGGAAAGAAGTGCAGCACGCAGAGTGGCCGATAGGTCCCGCCTTCCAAGTTATGAGTCAGTTGCTGATGGGTTAAGTTGCTTCGGCTGCTGTTGGAGGCTCCAGTTGCTGTGGCGGCGGTCGGTGCTCTGAGACGCGCATTTAAGACAGTGCATAAGCATTGACTGGCCAGCATGAGGAAACGCAATTTCGCGATTTGTGTGTTTAGAAAACATTATGAGACAGTCATTGTCAGATGTATTGGTGATTTTAATGACGATGTTTAGTCAGAGACTTGGTGATAACCTCTGGGGAGTGGTGTTTCCCTGGATAGAGGAGCTGAGCTGCTTATCCGAGAGGTGTTTCAAGGACTGATTTGCGTGAACTCACCTAGAAGGGACTTCGATGACACAGACATTTCACAGGCTACATGTGACTTCATTTCAAATGTGCTATAGTTTGATTTCAACTTATCAAGTGGGTCCACATTAGCACAGCTATTTAGCCTATTCATTCTTCACACTATTTCTCTAGGGCTGCAGGTTGGCGTAGCTACATATGTAATTATTCGTAAATAGCTAATTTAACAATAGTGTGATAATGCTATTCATGCTAGCACATCATCATCTTCAGTTCCTCAATGCCTATGTTAAAGGAGACAATGCTTGCCTAGCTTCCTGTGTAGCTACTTCATTTTGTTGGGGGAATAATAACTCAAGCATTTCTTCCTCTCATGGAGTTATTCAATGTTATGACTGGTATACATCAATTTCTAGCTTTATCTTCACCAGTTGTCTTTACCAGAGAACAGCATTCCTGATCATTATTGAAATATGCCATCTCCACCAGCCAAGACAAGCGTATCCACTAAAGTGACAATCAGCCTGAACACAGAGGCTGGGAAGTTGAACAGAGAAGACCAATCGATTAGATTGGGAGGTACACAGACCAAAGTCCACTGATGGTTCGAGGACAGCTGATTGAGGAAGTGCAGCAGTTTACCAACCTTGTGAGCATAGAGGCCACTGATGGAGGGACATAGGCTGTATTGGGAAGATGTGGATACTGTGGCCATGGAACGTCTTGTTGCCCCTTCGTGCCAACATATGACCTGATCTGATAATGGTAAAATCTCTGCAGAGTAAGAAGCTACTCTCTTTAAATATTAAGGCATGCCACCTCTCCTATTCATAGAGTGCACCCCCTGAATGATCTTAGAACTGAACTTACGTCTTTGTGTTGGGGGTTCAAACCTCAGTGAGATTTGCCTGTGGATAGCTCAGAATCTGAACCCTTCAGAGCGAAGCCTGCCACCAAATATAAAGTTCAGGACATCTACAATATTCTGACTCGAACAGAGTGGTCCTGACTGAAATCTAGTTTGAGCGATAAATGGAGCTCAAGCGTAGTTCAGGCAGACCATGGCGTGACTGCAGCATCAGCTGACACTCAGCTGATCGTAACTCCTCCCACTACAATTATATATACAAAGATATATAAGATCTTCCATACTCACACTTGCCATATTCTGTCGCACAGACATGCGCTTGCTCTCCTCCATCCCCAACTCCTCCTTATGCAGATACATGATCACTTAACTGCTCACCCACAGAGATATATCATCTATCCAGCTCATGTTGCTCAAATTGTCCACAGTACGGTGTTACTCTACTTGGTATATATAACTGTGCATATTAAAATATCTGAAAATTGCTTAGGCTTCAGGGGGGTTCAAACCTCAGTGAGGTTTGCCTGTGGATAGCTCAGAATCTGAACCCTTCAGAGCAAAGCCTGCCGCCAAATATAAAATTCAGGACCTCTAGAATATTCTGACTCGAACAGAGTGGTCCTGACTGAACTAAATTAAATCAACATTTGGTGTGAGCACCCTTTGTGTTTAAAGCAGCTGTTGTCTGAGGTACACTTGTGCATAGTTTTTTTTCAGGTTGCTTTGCAGGAAGGATTTGTCAAGCTTTTTGGAGACGTTGCCACAGTTCTTCTGGATTTAGTCTGTCTCAGGTTGTTCAGTTTCTTCATGTCATTCCAGACAGGCTGGATGAAGATGAGATCAGATCTCTGTGTGGAGCACTGGCTGTTTTCAGTTGCACTCCTTGTGCAAACACAAATCTCATTGGATTATTGCATGATTATTAGTGTTTGGAAATGTAAACTCATATTTCCTATACTGACACTGGCTTAAAACCTTTTTTTTTTTTTTTGGTGAAAATACCAATAGCCAAAGAATATTGCAAAGTACTATACATGCAGCCAGTGGTTAGCACAGGATAAACTCATTCAGGATGATATAAGTCCTGATCAACATGTTGGGGTTTATTCTGTGATAACAACTGACTGGATGTACATGATCCCTTATATAAAGTAAAGGTAAAGTAATCTGACGTGTTGCTTGTCAAAGTTAAAACACAGAAGAGACAGAGACATTGATCATGTGATGCTGGACGACTGTGAGCTGAAGCTGGAATCTGCACTGATTTTACCAGCATTTTCCAATAATCTGACCAAATCTATTTTCAATCTGTAATGATTCACTTCTACTGATGTAATTAATAAAGAAGGTATTGTTGTATAAAGCTGTGACAGTGTGCTTTTGTTCTCTTTACTCCTTTGTGTTAAACATTTTATTTAACTTTTCATTATGTCACAACCCCTTTGGTGCAATAAAGCTTGACAATTTCATAATCTCCTTTTACAAATATTTAAAAGTATATATATTTGTCCACTTATCAGAGGTAATTGAAGATCTCTTTAATATCACAAAGTGTCATTTACTCACCTCAGTTTACAGTTTGAGTCTTGTAGCACATCAATGAGCTGCTGCTTTGAGTCTCCAATCATATTGTTTCTCAGATCAAGCTCTTTTAAAAACTGCAGTGCTTTTGTGTTTGTCAAAGACTGAGTTAAAGAAGAAACATCTGTAATGCCACAGTAGATTAGACTAGAAAGAGACAAAAAGAGGAAGAGAGATCATCTTACAACCAAATCATTAAGGTGAAGAATTTTTCACAAATATAATGTGAACTCACACTCATCATGAGATATTGAGTATAAAGTGTTTTGATTTAAACTGTTGAAGTTATTTTAAACATTTTGATTCTTGTATGTGAATGATACTGACCTTAATCTCTTCAGTTTACAGTGTGAATCCTTAAGTACGTCACATAAGTGATTCACTCCTGTGTTTTTTATTTCATTGCAGCTGAGGTTCAGCTCTCTCAGGTGTGATGGGTTTGATTTCAGAGCTGAAGTCAGGATGAGACACTGTTTCTCTGTAATCCTGCAATCACGCAGACTGAAGACAGAAAGAAACAGAACAATGATCTAGCATCATGAGCAAATGCTATACAGCCAATAATAAACCAGCAAAATCATGGAAACTTATTTATATGAAAACCAAGACAGGAGTATTTGAAGATACTAGTTACAATCCAAGACTGGATTTGTTCGTACTCAACAAGTGCATTTTATTAATGTAGATTAATAGATAGGATTAATGTATACACAATAGAAAAATTAACACTTAAAAGGTCATTAACACTAAATTAATATTTCTAATGCAAGAAAATATACATTATACATTAATAAATTATTTTAAGTTATTTTAGAGTGTATAATCTCTAAATAGACATTTTGAATGAAAGAATATTTAGTGAAAGGTGCCATTAGTCCAGAATAAACGTGTCATTTGTGACACTTGTTTTTATTCTTTTTTCACTTCTGTCTTGTTTCACAGCAAAGATTTGTCAGATGTCAGCAAGTTCAATGCTCTTTCTACTAATACACATACAAACCCATTTACTAATAGTATTGCTGAATCATTCTTCAAATGAAGGAAAAACAGAAGATGCAGTGCTAGAAATGATGTGACTTGAGTCCTGCTGTCTTAAAATAAACTACACAGTAAACTTTAATCACACTGTAGCTGCTGTACTGTATAATGTTAGTAACATTATGTTACTAACTCTAGTTTCTCCAGCTTGCATTGTGGGTTCATCAGTAGATTACTGAGGATTTTCACTCCAGAGTCTCCTAGTTGATTTCCACTGAGGTCCAGTTCTCTCAGGTGTGATGTGTTTGATTTCAGAGCTGAAATCACAGCAGAACAGCCTTCATCTGTCATATAACAGCCTCTTAACCTCCATTGGCAGAAAGAGGGAGAGCAGGAAATAAGAAAAATAAAATAAGTTACATAATTTTCATAAACAAATAAAACAGAGGAAAAAGATCATCCTGTTTATTTCACCAGATTAGGGATAGTTATTTTTCCCCTAACCGACAACTTTGTTAACTTAATCATTAAACATTAACCAAACTACAAGATTGTGAAATTAGAATTAAATAAAATTTGAATGGATAAGGGTCTGTGACCCATTAAAAATAACAAAATTTGTTTTCCAGGGATTTAGTTTTACATTCGCAAAAATCAGCATAAACAACAGAACATTAGGATTCATCATCACACCACACACCTGCAGCGCTTCTGAGAACGGAGACGAATAGAATAAAATCATATATACAAAAGGAATAAATATGCAAAATATATTTTACTTAATTAACAAAATAAAAGAAAAAAACTAAACAAAAATGTCTCGTTTTTCTGACACATACCACAAATAAGTTCTTGGAAACCGAGACGACAGAAAGCACATACATGTCATCTTTATTTTACAAAAGCACAATGCTTTTTTTTTCTTTTTTTTTTTGAGATTGGATACAAATAAAAGTAAACCCTTTGTAGTTTCAAATGATGCCATCTGTATGACCATAACTGATGTATTTAAGTTGTCTCTGCTGTTATAATGAAATAAATCAAGTGACTGAGCTGGTGCCTCATGCACACACTGCATATCAGTTCTAGCATTTCTAACTTGACATTGCAGCCTGTTCATCATCAAAATAAAATACAGTCAAACACACAAAAAATGTACACTGCTTAATTTAAATAGTCCGCAGTACAATCTGTGCTGTTCAGTGTGACCACTGTACCGCTGTGCTGTTATGACAAACATTTTTGCGCATGTAATTATGACATTTTACATCGATATTGGAACGCGAGAGAAGTATAAAGTTTAGTTTACATAATAAATATTAGCTTAGCCTTCAAATACATTGCAATTAAGGACCTTTTTGGGTTTGGACCAAATCAGAGTGGTAGGCTACATGAGCCCAATAACAGTTTCTGTTTCAGTTTCACTTTAAATTAATACATTTTGGCTTGACGTTTATAAGCTGCTTATATTTTTCATTCTTGTTCTGTTCTGAATGGCATTAAATTGAAAGGATTTGTTGTGGAGTAAGGGGGACTAAAATAACAGCAAAAGTTCCTAAAATAACTTGAAAATGTAATTTTTTTAATTACTTAAATGACTTTATAAACCATTTAACTGATATTGATAATCATTAAAATACTGTTGGTTAACAGTTAATCAGTTCATTATGAGCATCCCTACACCAAATCACAAAATATAAAGGTGCAAAAAAATGTTCAGTACAAATATAATGTGAACAGACTCATTATGAGATATACTCCCGGTTTCACAGACCAGGCTTAAGGCTAGTTCAAGACTAAAATGCATGTTTGAGCTGTCTCACCTAAAAATATCTTGTATATCTGATATATTTTAAAATATGTCAGTGCCATTGATATGTTTTAAGATGCACACCTGTAACATTTTCTTCTAAGGCATTTTTATAAAAGCTGCTCAAATATCTTAATTTAACTAATGCCTAGTCCTGGGGCCCATTCTTCATACGTCCCTTATTACATCCGAGATCAAATGAGTTCATGGGTTAGTTTAAAAGGGGCTATGTATCGATTCACGAAACCACGAACAGCAATGCAGCGATTGGCTGGCGGCAAGACAGCTTCGCAATGACATCACATAATTAAAGACACCTGATGAAAAACGTAACAAATTTCTGGACTTTTATAAGGAGACAGCCAAGCGACCAAAACTACATAAAAGTTATAATGGATAAATGAAATGTGCACTGTTTTTATTTTATTTTAAATTTTGGTCCCTCTTTATATTAGGTGGCCTTAACTACTACTATGTACTTACATTTAAATTAATCATTTGGTTCAATGCACTTATTGTGTACATACATGTTTTTACATTGTACTTAAAAAACCCCCCAAAAAAACAACAACTATATGTAATTACTGTCATGAATCAGGTCTGTGAACTTCCATTCACTCACCACCAGAGGTCACTCACTCACCACAGTGACTCTTGCACTACACTAACTGTTGCACGTCACCTCAAGACTACAGTTCCCATCATCCATTGTACTGACCACACGCACACAGCTGATTGCACTGATCACACACAGCTGATTCCCATTTGCACACCTTACTTAAGCCATGGACTTTCTCTCCCTCACTGCCGAGTATTGTATGCGCTTATCGCTCCCCTAGCTTTAGCTACTCTACAGAGCCCCTGATAGTTTTCCTAGTCTTGCCTTGCCTGTTTCGGATTGTGTTTTCCCCTGCCTGGACTATTGCTTACATTTTGGATTTACCTCTCTTGTCTAGCCCCTTTGGATATTGTCATTGCTGTCAGTCATGAACTAAGTCAAGTCACAGTTGATGTTAAAGAGTCAAGTCCATGGCTCAAGTAAGGTGTGCAAATGGGAATCAGCTGTGTGTGATCAGTGCAATCAGCTGTGTGCGTGTCGTCAGTGCAATGGATGATGGGAACTGTAGTCCGGAGGTGACGTGCAACAGTTAGTGTAGTGCAAGAGTCACTGTGGTGAGTGAGTGACCTCTGGTTGTGAGTGAATGGAAGTTCACAGACCGGATTCATGACAATTACATCTGCAATTAATTTCTGTAATTACATTTATAATTACACTGTTGATCCATCCCTTACACCTTCACCCACCCTTAAACCTACCCATACCACCAAACCTGTTCCTAACCTTACCCGTGTGTTTTGTAATACAATATGAATACAATAAGTACATTGTACTTATTTTTTGTTGTAAGCACATAGTAGTTAAGGCCACCTAATATAAAGTGTGACCTAATTTGTTTTTTTACATGATTCCCAATTATTTATATTCACAATTTCTAATATTTCTACAGGCTTTACATTTTTACTTCAATGTAGTAATTAGCAATTCATTTAATTTGATCTTTGAAACAGATTTGTTTTGTTACAGCATAAATTAAACTTTCTTAATTAAGCTTATGGACTTGTTGCTATGACAGAAACTCTGGGATGAGAACCAAACAATTCAAGTACATGTCAATTCGTCAACAATCAAATCCAGCTAACCGAGTTAGCGACGTACGAAGAATGGGGCCCTGGATTAAGCTAAGCCCTGTCTGTGAAACTGGACCATTGAGTATACAGTAAAGTGTTCTGGTTTAAACTGTTAATCATTTTGATTCTTGTATGTGAATGTTACTGACCTCAATCTCTCCAGTTTACAGTGTGAATCCTTCAGTACGTCACATACGTGATTCACTCCTGTGTTTTCTATTTGATTCCCACTGAGGTTCAGTTCTCTCAGGTGTGATGGGTTTGATTTCAGAGCTGAAGTCAGGATGAGACACTGTTTCTCTGTAATACTGCATCTCCACAGACTGAATACAGAAAGAGAAAAGACAATGACTCAAATTCTCAAACTTTTAAGTTTTCTCAACTTTTGATTTTTTACAGTGTATACAGTCACTAATACACAACCAAAATCATGGAAACTTATATGAATGAACAAACTGAGTGTCACGAATCCGGGTTATGGTCTTCCGTTCACTCACCACCAGAGGTCACTCGCTCATCACATGGAATCTTGCACTACACTATTGTTGCGTTTCACCAGACTACATTTCCCATCATTCATTGCACCAAGTACACACAGCCGTCTCAATCACACGCTCACACCTGAGAACTATTACACAATCACACACTCTATATAAACCATGGTCTTCTGTTCACAGTTTGCCGAGTATTGTTCTGCGTGTAGCACTCTCCAAGTGTTTGCTGCCTTACCAAGCCATTCTGTGTTTATGTTTAGCTCTGTGTTTAGTTCTGCATATATCCCTCTCCTAGCGATAGCTGCTTTACCGAGCCTTTCTGTGTTTGTTTAGTTCCCGTATTGTCTAGCGTGTATCGCTCCCCCAGTGATAGCTACTCTACAGAGCCCATTTAGTTGTCTTAGTCTTGTCCACTTAGTTTTCTTAGTCTTGACTTGCCTGTTTCCTCGTGTTCTGATTCTAGCCCGTGTTCCCTGGATTAACCCTTGCCTTGCCGTTTGGATACTGTTTGCCCCAGCCCGGACCATTGCTTTGTTTACAGATTACCTCTTTTGTCTAAGCCCTCTGGATATTGTTAGCCCACGATTGAACATGCCTGTTTAGGATACTTCTCTTGCCTTGCCCTCTATATACCTGTTTGCCGTTGTTTGACCCTGCCTGTTATGACAATGTCTATGTTCAGAAATAAAGCTTGCAAATGGATCCGCACGCCTCCCGTCTCGTTGACCCCGTTACAATGAGAGAGGAGTATTTGAGGATACAAAGTTACAATTCTGGACCCACCCTCAGTCAAGAAATAAGTGAATTTTTCCAATGTAAATTAATATATAGAATCAATATAGAAACAATAGAAAAATTAACTAAATTAACTAATTTTTTAAAGCCATTTTAGAGTGTAGTTTATACGATCTCTAAATATAGCCAACAAATACAATAAATATACATTTCGCTTAATTAAAAAAAATTAGTGAAAACTACCATTAGTTCAGTATAAATCTAACTGTCAGAATAATCTACTGTCATTTGTTAGACTGTATTTCAGTCTGTTGTAACTTCTGTTTCGTTTCACAGCAAAGATGTCAGATTTCAGCAAGTTTTAACTGTTTCTACAGATACACATACAAACATAGTATTTCTGAATATTTCTTCAGATGGAGAAATGCCAGGAAATACAGTGCTAGAAATTATGTTACATGAGCCCAGCGGTCTTAAACTGAAAAGTTTAATCACACTGTAACTGCTGTACAGTATAATGATACAAACTTTAATTTTTCCAGCTTGCATTGTGGGTTCATCAGTAGATCACTGAGGTTTTTCACTCCAGAGTCTCCTAATTCATTCTGGTTCAAGTCCAGTTCTCTCAGGTGTGATGGGTTTGATTTCAGAGCTGAAGTCAGGATGAGACACTGTTTCTCTGTAATCTTGCAATTAAAAAGCCTGAAGACAGAAAGAGTAACAACAACGATCATTAAAAATAAACAACAACTTTGATTTCACTTTTCCTTAATCCTCCCTGTTCTAGCTTGTACTAACCTGAATTATGTCTGAAATTTTGTATTATGAGCACTTCCTGTGTTTATTTGCTTTCTTATGAATTTCTTCTTGTATTCTTTGGATAAAAGCATCTGCTATATGAATAATTGTAAGTTTGCTACAGTAGGTGTAAGTCATTGTGATAAATGATCTGTACAGAAATTGTAACATGCTGTAGTCTAAAAGGGGGCAGTCGTGGCCTAATGGATAGAGAGTCGGGCTTGTAACCTGAAGGTCGCGGGTTCGAGTCTCATTGTAGGTTGGGGGAGTGAATAACCAGCGCTCTCTCCTCGCTCAATACCATGACTGAGGTGAGGGTGAATACCTTGAGCAAGGCACCGAACCCCCAAACTGCTCCCCGGGCACCGCAGCAATATGGCTGACCACTGCTGCGTGTGTGTGTGTGCGCGCGCACTTGGATGGGTTAAATGCAGAGCACAAATTCCAAGTATGGGACACCATACTTGGCCACACGTCAATTCACTTTTTTAAAAGTGTCTGGCTCTTTAAGAATTTAAGGCCCATCTTCACTCTCTCATTGTGTTTGCTGTGAACACACAGCAGTTATGTTGATGTGATGAGTGTGTTTATGACATGAGCTCTGTTAATAAAAGTATCATCAGTTTCACATGTGGTGGGTTACTGTCTTACATTATGATACAAACAACATTAGGCATATATTCTGTCATACAGTTTGTAGTTCCCATAATCTGTCTGTAATTGTGTCACTAGTTCTGTGTGCTGGAAACTGTTGTTTATTCTCTTTCTTTCTTTCTTATATTTAATTGCTGTAAAATATAATGTTACTCACTCTAGTTTTTCCAGCTTGAATTGTGGGTTCATCAGTACATCACTGAGGTTTTCAAATCCAGAATCTCCTAGTTGATTTCCGCTCAGGTCCAGTTCTCTCAGGTGTGATGGGTTTGATTTCAGAGCTGAAGTCAGGATGAGACACTGTTTCTCTGTAATACTGCAATCACACAGACTGAAGACAGAAAGAGAAAAGACAACAACTCAGATCTGTGATGACACCTTATTAAAGAACTACAGCAGGCAATTAGTTTCCAATAGCCTGTTTTGAGCCACTTTAGTTCTGTATACTGGAAGGTTGTTCCTTTCTTTCCCCCCAACTATTTATTTAATTCCTCTATTCTTTATTCTCTGATAAAAGGCTGATTTGTGCATGTAAACAATCAGTACAATGCATCAAATGCTTAGAAATTAAACAATTACTTGCAATATTAAAAAAGTGCACATTAGTGCACTGCTATAAACAATATAACGTAAGACCGGTTGTCTTAAAATAAATAAACATTAATTTTACTTCAGTTTTTCCAGCTTGCATTGTGGGTTCATCAGTAGATCACTGAGGTGTTTCACTCCAGAGTCTCCTAGTTCATTCCAGCTCAGGTACAGCTCTCTCAGGTGTGATGGGTTTGATTTCAGAGCTGAAGTCAGGATGAGACACTGTTTCTCTGTAATACTGCAGTTACACAGACTGAAGACAGAAAGAGAAAAGACAATTACTCAGATCTACAATGATCAACTAACTAATGTGTTTTGCATCGTTCAGACTTTTTGCAGACATTTGCTGATAAATAAACTGTGATATCTGGGTGCTGGTAACATAGAGAAAGACTACCAACTACACAAAGGTTACAAAGATATGCAAATATTGAAAATCAGCAAACGTACCAATTAAGATGTAATCTATTTATCCAAATTAGTTCCAAATTTGCTCACTGGGGAAAATGTGTTTATGTCTGTTGTTCTCAGATGTCAACTCGTTAACACTTTACGAGGTTTCATTTGTTAACATTAACTACATTAGTTAAAAAGAACTAACTACAGCATTTAATAATCTTAATGTATGTCTCAACATTTACTAATACATTTTTAAATTCAAAAGTTTTCAGTTAACATTAGTTAATCCACTGTGAACTGACATGAACACTGAATAATTGTATAAACTAACATTAACAGATTAATAAACAATGTCAAAATATATTGTTCATAGCTAATGTGAAATGAAATTGTTACTGTCTAATTACTATTGTCATAAATCAAAACATACTGTAGACTAAACAATTACAAGTCAGTGACAAAGAGAGTTTGCTTATTAAAAAGGTTCTGCTTTGCACGTTTTCATTTAAGGAATAAAAGTATTTCTTTAAACTGAAGACATTCAAACAAGTTTTGGAAATGGCAGTTCATTTGCATTAGTGCTGCACCGAGTAGGAAATTCAAGGCAGATACTGATCACTGATTCTTAAAATGTCAGTGTTCAGTTTTTACAAGTTACAGTATATGCTGCAACAAAATTAGACATTTTACATTTTGTGAAACACAAACATTAAATTAAAAGCAGTTATGAATAGTTATTCTGTTAAAAAAAAGAATCCATCCCAGCAATTAGTAAACATGAATACATTCAGCAGTCATATGTTCAAAAAGAGGGATCAATGCACACTTATCTTTCATTTACACATGCAGAATTAGCCAGTGAAAGTGCTTTTTTTCTTTTAAATCAGCATACAATTTATGTATCTCTGTGTGTGGAGCTGATAATCATTCTTTCACAATCTACTAAATACTGACTACTTAATTATAAAGAAAAATAAAACAAATAAATATGTATATCCCAGTGGTGTGGTGTTCTGAAATGAGAAGGGAAAGTCCTCAAAGTCTTTCTTTTTTTTTTTAAATTAAATGTAACTTTATGTTCCAGTCACATTTTCTTGGTCAAATAAACATTACATACACTATCAAAGACAAAGAAAATTAAAAAAAAAATCAATATTTTATTTATTAAATCCAAGTATGGATCTCCTTAAGTTAGTGTTTTTAAGCAGTTTACATTTATTCCAAAATAACAATTTAAACAATATATTTTATGTGTGAACTTATGTTCCATTTTTTTCGATACCGGTGCCAAATCGATACTTTTAAAACGGTACCGGTGCCTAAACGGTGAATGAACCGATACTTAAAAATAATAAAAAATAAATAAAAATGACCAATTAATAATTGGATTGGCGATTAGCACTAAACACATGATGTCTTTTTCATTCATACTGGATGCCAGAGGGCGCCCTCACACAAAAAATCCACATATCCAGTCACAGAAGTAACAGAACTCATGAAGCTCCAGGAAATCCGCAATATGGACAAATGCATTGCTATGGATGTAACTGATTAAACAAGATATAAACGTTTTGAATGATAAAACAAATACTCTACAAATAAACACTCGACTATGACAATGTTTAGTTTATCTGTGTTATTCAAGCCATCTCTGGTATTTTCATAATAATTAAGTATATTTATAATCCTAGCCTATGGAACATTTTCTGCCTCATTCTGTGACAAGAAGCTACATCAGTCTGATAGTCTCTACTTTAGGCCATGAATATGTGATCCATGCATTTTATTCCCATTGTAATGAAATTTTAAATGTCCTGGAAAAGTCCTGGAAAATGAACTCTGAAAAAGAGTGGGAACCCTGATCAGATCACAAAAAGAAGCATAAACTGGTGTTGTGGACTAAAAAGGTTATAATGTTCTCTTTTGTTGGACAACAGGTTTAAAAACGTGCTACCTGCTGCCGTCAGAGCAAGTGTAATTTCTGCATTCACGCGTTCCTCGGATGCTCTCATTTCCCGAGTTGTGCTTTTAAGTCAGAATGTGAAAACAGCACGCTCGCGTTACTACAAAGATTTGTTGGACTTGTATTATTAGAGCTTTTCGACTTGAGTTCACATGTATTTTGTCAGTCGGGAAATTATTTTTCACGTGAGGTGCCGGTGATGATTCTTCTTACGTTCGTTTTGGAGAAACAAAGAATGAATGAATGATGCATTTATATATAACAGAAACAAAGGACAAATATTTCAATCGATTGCTCAGGCATGGCACCGAAATGAGACACCGAAATCTGCGTTCTGATTCGGTTCTAGTACATACCGGTTACATAGGTAACCATACCTGCCATATTGGTACTGGGTTTCGGTACACATCCCTAACCCCATGCCATCCAAATCTCTCCAAACCGGTGCCGTTCATTTGTGTTTAATTTGTGCCAGTTTGTGCCGTTAAAAGAAACCATGTAACCATGACCTCTTCTTAAATATAACGAAAACAAAACTTTTTATGAACAGTGATGTCACTCTCCACCCCTTGCAATCTATTGTTCCAAAACAGTGTTATTCGTTTGTGATCGATTTGTGCTGTTCAAATTTACACTGTATCTATTTCCTGTCCTCAGAAATAACAAAAACAATTTGGGGAAGTGACGTTACTCTCCACCCCATGCCATCCAAATCCCTCCAAACTGGTGCCATTTGTGTATGCTCGATTTGTGCTGGTTTGTGCTGTTAAAAGAAACCATGTAACCATGACCTTATAGCGAAAATATTACCTGCAGAGTTAAAAAAGAGTTATATAAATAAAAGTGACTTGACTTGTACTTTGAGCGTTCCATGTCATTTAGACAGTCAGAACTGCTCTTTGTGTGCTTTGGAGGCCGCTCTAAAGGGCTGCTGGTCACAAAGCAAAGGCTATCACATTGGATAGTAGAGGCTATTGCCCTAGCCTATGCCGCAGTGGGCGTACAGTGCCCTATAGGTGTGAGGGCCCACTCCACAAGAGGAATGGCCTCCTCCTGGGCCTGGTCCAGCGTAATCTCTATTGGGGAGATTTGTGTGGCCGCCGGCTGGTCGTCGCCGTGTCGTCCTTTATTAGATTCTACAGTTTGGACGTCCCTGCCCTGCAGGCGCGGGTGCTATCTGCTTAATGCTACTTTTTAAAGGCTTATGACAAGAAGACCCCAGATCCCACTCGGGTCTCTTATAGCTCGGACTCAGGGGGCCTGAGTGTGCCTGAGCTGAGCTCGCGGAGCAGGCTTAGTTTTGCTTCTGCTTATAGCACGGCGTTACTGGATGCGTTCCCCAAAGCAGTCATCAATGACGATGCAACGGGAGTTACCTTTCGATAGGGAACGCTCCGGTTACTCAAGTAACCTCGGTTCCCTGAGATAAGGGAATGAGCGTTGCGTAACTGGCCGTGCTGTAGCTGCACGCGAATCGATGGCTGTCGCTTCAGTCGTTGATTCTGATGAAATGGCGCTCTGGGCCGAGGTTACATGAGTAACCGTAGCGATAGCTACATATCAATGAGGTACAACTTTTTGTTAAAGTCCACATGAAATCAAAATTGACTTTATTTACTTTATTAGCTCACATTGCTAGTCTTGATGTGAACAATTAATTGGTGCAAGTTAATCTGCTGAAAAAATGTGTTTGTCTTGGTAATCTTTAATCAAAATCTGACCATTTGCTTCCACTCTGGAATGGCATTCCTTCTCTGATGAGGTCAATTTGACAGCTTGGACAGAATATCCTTAAACACACCCCTCCAACCGTTAGGTTGCTATGAGTGAGAGACAGAGAGGAGGAGCGCAAAAATAAAATCACGCCTTCTATTCAATATTCCTGCCTTAACAGTAACACAGAACAGTAAGCACAATATTGGAATTTGGATTGGTGCATCTCTAGTTTAAAGCTTGATGCCACTTTTTCATTGCCTGATTTTAATACTTCACATTATAGTGTCTCTTTGTGATGCAGAGAAAAAAACTGCACTGACTCAAAGAAATTAGGAAATATTATCCACTACAGTAACATTACTAAAAAAAGTAATGTAACATTAAAAAAACTAACAATACTCACATCAGTTTGTTGAGTTGACAGTGTTTATCCTGCAGTAGAGCAGTGATCTGATTCACTCGTGTGTCTCCTAGTTCACGTTCACTCAGATTCAGTTCTCTCAGGAGCAACAGGTTTTCACCCACAATTCCAGTCACATACTGACAGGCTTCATCTGCAGCAGGACCCAAAAACCTGCAGAAGAGAAAATGAAGCAGAATTCAATTCAGTCCTGAACTAAAGGTCCATTGCATTACAAAAATGACTGATTAAAAAAAAAAAAAAACTGAATGTTTGTAATCTGGAGACTTAGAACCTGCTGTAGAGATACAGTGATAGAATGAATCTGAGCTTGATGGAAATTAAACTACATTGTGTTCAGAAACATTCAAACAATTTGAATAAACGGTTATCTAAAATATTTTAATGAAAAGTGTCCATAAAAAACAAAATTGTGCACATTAATTATAAAGGTATACCATGCTGCAGAATAGCAGCACAACTAAACTGTGTTGACAGTCATCATCAATACAACAGAACCCGCAGCATCTGATCTGATCATTCTAATGCAACAAATTTTCCAGATTATTGTACAGCTAAAAAACAATTACACATCATTTATTTATTTTGTATTATTTCATCATGTCTCACCTCAGTGTCTTCAGCTGACAGTTTGGATCCTGTAGTAAATCACTGAGCTGCTTCACTCCTGATTGTCCAGGATCATTTCCTGTGAGATCCAGCTCTATCAGGTGTGAAGGGTTTGATCTCAGAGCTGAAACCAGAGCTTTATATCCTTCTTGAGTGATACTGCAGTCTGAAAGCCTAGAACAGACAATGTAACATTCAGCTCATTAAACAGTTATTCTAGGAATTACCTAAATCAATGTAAATCCTTAAAGTGAATTATATTTTGTTCCTTATACAAATGAATTATAAAACTTAGTTGTAAAGCAAAAACTGGCAACTAAATATTGAGTCAAACAAAAAAAGAGAACTTTAAAATTGTTAAGACACCATTTCACTTTAGTATCCCCAGCTTACAGTCATTCTCAAGCTTTAACCCTCTGATGCTCCTCATATGTGAGGTACACTTGTGGTCTTCATGGTCAAAAGTGACTGAACACCTGAAACCTTAACTTTTTTTTTCTTTTCAGTAAAATCAATGTACTATATTTTTGTTCAATAATATTTTGTATTTTGAGAGATTTTTACTGTTAGGCTTGATGTTTTTAGACATAATTACTTACTTTTATTAGGTTATGGATTTAGATATATATTCAGACATTCTCAAATACTTTTGTCAAGTTTTAAAAAGTTGATGTGAAGTGTAGGCTTGCCCCCTATAGTCGACTAACTGTTAGTCGACAAGAAGAGGCTTGGTCGACCAAAATTTTATTAGTCGCTTAGTCGCAGAAAAAAAAGGTTTAAAAATCCACAGGTGAAGTCACGCAGTCTGTGACAGACAGATTGTTAATGGCTTGTCTTTGTGGTAACACAGTACATCGGGCAGGACATCCAAACACTCACCTATCATTCATCGACCTCAAATATGGCTTATCACCTGAAATATGTTAGTAGCAGCAACTTCAAGTGTCTTGGCGGAATGTGGAAGCTGAACAGTAGCACTCACTGCATGAGAGATGGAGGCGCCGGTACGGTCACTTGCTCTTAAAACACTCCCTCATTTTTGCTCATACAGATTATAATAGTAATACATCTTTGGAATCTGTAAAGACTCTAGGTTTATTTGTGTGATCTCATAATAACAACAAAACATTGCGCTTTTGTAAAATAATGAAAGCAAGCAGGATATGCTTTCTGCCATCTCGGCCTCTGTGAAGTTGAGCAGGAAACTCCGAAACTCTGTTTATACTCGACTTATAGACATGAAACATATCTATAGAGAGTGAAATGTCTACTTTCAAATGAGCCAATTTAAATGTAAAACAAATATTCTCAGATTATGTGTGAAACATGCATACAGGCACATTCACTACTGCGGAAATGAGTGTCAGTCTCTTCATCTCTTAAGCCGAAAACAAAGAAAGCACCAGTTTATCAATATATTATTAAAATGTTAATGCAGTCTCCTTACTGTTCATAATCCTCACTTCTGCCGGTGTGCTGTGGCAAGCTTTATATGTGTGCTTGAGTGCTAATTAGGCTATGTAGGTAAATAAAGGCTCATTATTATTATGATTTAAATGGTTTATTAATAAATATATATATCCATATATATTTTACTAGCGGCCTGGTTGAAGGTTTAATGGGTGTACAGTCTTTTACTTGCATTTCTGCAAGGTTCACTTAATTTATCTGGAATTAGTTTCAATTTTAGTCTTGCTCCATGTTTAATATGACTCCTAATTCAAGTGATCATTCCATTTAGAATGCATTTCTAATTAAAAACTGATCACAAATATTGATTGTTTATTAATTTAGTATTTGATTATTTTGAATTCCCAACAAAAGCAAGAAAAGAAATTACCCAAAGGTACACTGACTGAAGAGAGATCACTTATTTCACCAGATCACAAAATACTACTTTGAATAATTTTTCAAAAATATAACATGAACTCATCATGAGATATTGAGTATGAAGTGTTTTGGTTTAAACTGGTGAAGTGATTTAATCATTTTGATTCTTGTATGTGAATGATACTGACCTCAATCTCTCCAGTTTACAGTGTGAATCCTTCAGTACATCACATAAGTGATTCACTCCTGTGCTTTTTATTTGATTCTCACTGAGGTCCAGCTCTCTCAGGTGTGATGGGTTTGATTTCAGAGCTGAAGTCAGGATGAGACACTGTTTCTCTGTAATGGTGCATCTACACAGACTGAAGACAGACAGAGAAAGAAAATAAGTCAGATTTATTATGATCCTTTAAGGATTCCACTAAGTTACACAAAATATTCTGTCAATTCAAGACAAATTCATTTTACATTAACTACAAGAATGGCTCTTCTGTGTCAATCCCACCCTTTTGCTCAAATGTGTTTATGTCTGTTGTTCATTGTCTACTCAAAACTAAATAACATGAACTAACAATAAGCAATGCCTTTACAGTATTTATTCATCATGTTAAATTCAACACTTACAAATACATTTTAAAAGAGAAAGCTGTATCTGTTAATAGTAGTTTAAAAAACATGAACATAAACAAACTAACATTAACAAAGATAAAAGTTTTGGAAAAGATAGTTAATTTGCTTCAGTGCTGTACCGATCAGAGGATTTAGGCTCAATACAGATTACAAGTTACAGAATTTTACATGTTATTAAATACCAACATTAAAATGAAAGCAGCTGTGAACAGTTCTGCTGTCACAAATAAATATTTTAACATACCAGTAATCAGTAAACATGATCACATTCAACAGTCACATGTTTAAAAATAGGAGAAATTAACATACAGGGGATAGGACAAAATGTGACCACATTATTATAGAAGTTGAAATCAATTGTGTAAACTACAGTCAGTCAATCAAACAAACTTCAATTATATTTTCATTGTCTCTAGGTTGTATATCAGTGTAGTGTAAGTTGTTTTCAGCAGTTTTACAACAAGCTCTCTGTGAAATGTGTCTTATCAGATTTAAAAAAAAGGGAAAATAATGGAAGGAGCACAACAGCCCAATCATCTTTATGATTATGACTGTGTACATAAAGCAAGGCAAGACTTAATAAGTGAAGAAAAATAGTGGGTGAAAAGTGAAAGTGAATGATAGGGACCAAACACTACACAGGCCTGTGTCAAACAACACAAAACTGCTGCAGTAAAGTGACAGCAAACCTCAATATTCACCTTACAGACCCTGTTTCCACAAAAACCAACCACAGAGAACTTTATAAATCCATGAAAAGAGCTGCAACTGCTAAAGCTTTAATCACAGACAAAGATGGAGTCATGATCATTGAAGGTGGGGATTGTGAATGAACAGCACTCTCTACACCTTCAATACCATGACTAAGGTGCCCTTGAGCAAGGCACCGAACCCCTAATTGCTCCCCGGGCGCTGGAGCAAGGCTGCCCACTGCTCCGGGTGTGTGTTCACTGTGTGTGTGTGTGCGCACTTGTTCACTACTCACTGTGTGTGTGTGTGCGCACTTGTTCACTACTCACTGCTGTGTGTGTGCACTTGGATGGGTTAAATGCAGAGCACCATTTCGAGTATGGGTCACCATACTTGACAATACGTCACGACTTAACTTAAAAATCCCTTTATAAATCCCAGTAAGGGGAAGATCATCTCCTCCCCAAAATCACCATATATGGAGCTTACAAAGCCTAGTTTTACTATGCATAACCTCATTTGCATATCATTTCCATGCATATTCCCATCCACGTGACACCATGTTTAACACCGTCAAAGGTACAAGACATTAAGGAAATATGTGATACGGACTATAGATGCCATTTGTGCCATACATAAATTTTTATTGCTAAAATCATCCAATATCCTTGTTATGTTTTAGAATAAATATATCAAAATATCCATAAAAAACAAAACTGTTTAAAATAGTTATCAGATAAATATTTTAGAATAGAGTTCATCTAATTATTTTACACTGGCCAAATAATATTTCAATGGTTTTAAAGGTGTCAAATCAAATTAAATTTATGCAGCTTTGCTGATAAGGTGAACATTTTTTAGCTATTTTTAGTGGAAACAGATAGGCCTATATTTATTATATTTTATCAGTGTAAATACAACTGTATGACTCGGCGCGCCACTGACAAAGTATTTTAAAATGGAAACGTGCAAATCTTACCATTTTCTTCAAGTTTTATCCCACAAATACAGTGGTATTTTTTTATAATGTTGTGGAGATGCCTTCACACAATATAAACACCTCCGTACAGCTGCGGTTGTATTGAACCTATATTCAAACCAGACAATGGACTGTCTGACCACCGAATCCAGCAGTGCCCGCCATAAAATCGAAGTAAGTGCGCATCATTAATCACTGTTTTCGATACAAATATATTTTCTCGTAACATGAGGTCTGCAGTTAAGTTTAAATGTGAATTATTGTGCACCTATAGCACTCTTCGCTGTCATTAAAACATGTGATCAACCGCATCCACTACAAATATGTCTAAATTAATATAATTTTGGTTTAACTTCTGCGTAATGACAGAAGTAATATAAATTTTTAAAACAAATCAGTGCTTACCTCCATTAATGAGAGTGGAATATTGGTAACACTTTACAATAACAGTGCATGAATTATCATGTACTAATACCTTAATTAATAATTACTTGACTATGAACTAATGAAGAGTTAAGACATGTATTAATCAAGAACTAATGAAGAACTAACTTAACTACGACATGAGTCATATGAATTACCACATGAATAACACCACCTTAATTACATGTTAGTTCCTGCATGTTAGTTAATGTATTAATTAACACTTTGAGGTAAACTAAATCAAACATGCTCTAGAAGAAAGATTCATGAAAATGGCACACTGCAAAATTGTTTATAAATTTTCCACCTGCAGCTATGTCACAAACATCAGTGAATGACAGTGGATTTCTTGCAATATTTACGTTTAACCTAACTCATCCAACGCACAATGATGCATTCATAATTAAAAACAACTTCATCTCATCCTGTTTTGAGTGATTCCACTGCTGCCCTCCTACAATAATGTATTCATTAAGCAGATGCAATTTTCCAAATTAAAATCAGTGTTAGCATAGAGATGATGGTTATGTTATGAATTGGTTTACTGTCTTTATATCATAATAATGCACTGAAATCAGACGTTTGTCTTGAGTTCTTGCTCTTCTTTTGGGCCACTATTGCCCCTTCAAAATGTTAACCTTCCTCCTACCGTTCAGTTCCTTCTCCATCCAAATGCAGCCACAGGACCTCTGCTCTTCCACTTTTTTACAAACCACAGGCCCCTGACCTGAATATTATCAAACCACTGTGGACAGTTTTGTAAAGATGAGTGAGAAACTGATTCCTCGTGGCTAAAGCAACTGGCAGATGTTTTTATAGACAAAATTTAACTGGATACTATTCAAAAGTTGTATGAATCTATCCTGAGAAGTTTGGAAGCTGTGTTAACAGCAAATGATGGTAAAACTCCTTAATAAAATGTTGCCTATTTCGTATCTCTTATTTTTATGTGCTTTTAATTGCCTGTTTAATTTAATATTCTGTGTGATGTTGGAAGACAAACTTCTCTGATTCGAATGAGAATTATCGTAACAACCAATAGTCAAGTGGTGCAAGTTACTCACATTAGTGTGTTGAGTTGACAGTGTTTATCCTGCAGTAGAGCAGCGATCTGATTCACTCGTGTGTCTCCTAGTTCATGTTCACTCAGATTCAGCTCTCTCAGGAGTAACGGGTTTTTACCCACAATTCCAGTCACATACTGACAGGCTTCATCTGCAGCAGGACCCAAAAACCTGCAGAAGAGAAGATGAAGCAAGATTAATTTCAATACCCATCACATTACAAAACATCTAAGATTATCAAACATTGTTTGTAATGAAAATCTCTAGTTCTAATTTTAAAAATTGAACATATAAATAAACAAATAATTTATTTGAAAACAAAAGTCAAAAAGTCAATTATTTAAAAGAAACTCAGTCCTATACAGCAAACTCAGAAAGACATCCTGCAGAGTAAAAGCTAACTCGATCATGATTCTCAAATATCTCAAGAGCCTTCTGGCTTTTACACAGGAGATAAGGAAAGTTAACAAAAGGTATAACTAGTTTGTGACAGCTAAACATTCATAGCGATGTCTCTTGTTGATGCTGACTCTTTCTATCAAGCAGAATTCACTAAGCATTGCATTGTTGACCAACTGACATGATCTGGGTTTAGTTTTTCTCTACTTTCTCTACGTTTGTCTGTGCTAATGCAACAGTAATCCTGCTCATTACTGCTCAATCCTGCCCAATCCTGCTCAATCCTGCCCAGAAGAGACGGACGGCAGCGCACTGTGTATTTATTTTAGGTCCGTGCACTGACACGGAAGTGTCTGCAGAAGCGTTCAGCCATCGTGTGAAGACTGAGTGTAAAGACCTGCGACTTTTTCCTGCGCGACTTTAACCGAGCAACGACACCGAGCTACACACTTAAGTATTATATTTATCTTCCCTCACACACTCTCCTTTCCAATCCTCTTTCCTTCCACCTCTATCATGTGTTTCCAAAACATTCCGGCTCTCTCTCAACCACGCTATAACATCATACGCAGACGGCAACGTAATCCTGCTAACCTGCGCCCTATCTCTACATCTTCCTCTACACCTCTTTCTTTCTCTGTGGGTCTCTGGAATTGTCAGTCAGCTGTCAACAAAGCTGACTTAATTTCTGCTTTTTCTTTAAAATCCACGCTCAGCATCTTGGGCTTGACTGAGACCTGGATTCGTCAAGAAGACTCACAAACCCCAGCTGCTCTCTCTAACAATTTCTCTTTCTCTCACACCCCACGTCAAGTTGGCCGGGGTGGGGGCACTAGTCTGCTCATTTCAAACAATTGGAAATACTCAACCCGCTCTCCCCTATGCAATTACAACTCATTTGAACCTCATGTGATTACTGTATCAGCTCCTATAAAACTCCAGATTGTGGTAATTTACCGTCCCCCTGGCCAAATTCTAGCCACCTTCCTAGAGGAGCTGGACGGGCTGTTGTCCTCTTCAGAGGTGTCAAGTAACGAAGTACAAATACTTCGTTACCTTACTTAAGTAGAAATTTTGGGTATCTATACTTTACTGGAGTAATTATTTTTCAGCCGACTTTTTACTTCTACTCCTTACATTTTCACGCCATTATCTGTACTTTCTACTCCTTACATTTTAAAAATAGCCTCGTTACTCGTATTTCATTTCGGCTTGTCATCGTTCAAAAAAAAAAAAAAAAAAAAACATCTATCCAGATAAATCGCGCCATCCGGAGAGAGTGAATTTGATTGTGGTTGGATGAGAAGTATAAACGTATACCATTCCGACACCCTATTGGTTTGTACGCGATCCATTGCACCTGCACATGACACAAATCACGTCACACTTGGGGGTGACTGGGGTCGTCACTCAAAAAAGATTATTTCTTAAAAGTTATTATTTCTCCACTACTGGCTCATTTATCAAACGGGTGCTTTCTCTTCGTCCTCCGCAAATTAAGCTACAGTAAGTAGTTCGGTAGAGAGACGTTTGAATAGAATAAAAAGCGTTTGCGATTGATAATGTTGTGATAAGTAGGCTATACTAACTTTGTAACTCGTTACCCCCAACACTGGACACAGCAGACGTATGTAGCCGTGGCAGAGACTCAAGAAGAGAACTCGAGCGAGATGTAACTGATGTAGATTACCCTGTTGTTGTACATATAGGATTGAGTCCAAAGTGTTTGTTACATCTTCTAGTTAAATGTGACATTGTTGCCATTAGCTATAGAATTGAGCATAGTACAAACCAGGAAGTTATCAGGATTGAGTTTATTAATCACTTGGATTAATCATTCATTTTGACAGCACTAATGTTTATTGTATAGACAGGGGTGCACATAAGTGGTCCGCATGCGCGACCAAAATTAAAAATGCGCTGCGTAAATAAGTTTTGACAGCGTATTTGCGTACCGACATGGTTGACCATTTTAGATCCACAAACTGTACTGTATAAGATTTCTATCCAAACTGAAAGCATAATCTAGGCTACCCGCTGCCGTTTTCAAAGCAAAACTGTCTGTGACATTTCATACACTGACGCAATTCCATCAGCAGCGCTAAACCCGGAAGCGCATAATACTTGTTTGCCGGCAACCCGCCAAAATAAAAGCTCGCTGATTTTACGTTTGAAAATGATGAAAATTAAAATAATGATAATAATAAAAATATTAACATTTTATTTTTAAGTTTACTATGAAATAATTGCATTTGTATTATCACACTTGATTATTTTGTTTATTTTTTTTTAGTTAGTTAATTTATATATATAAAAAAAATAATAATAAATGAAGTGCAATAATATTATTATCACTATTATTATTATTTTTTTTTATAGTTATAGTTTATGGGTCACACTACATGCCATGGCCTGTGTGAGGACCAAACCAAATCTCCAGGTTCTCATATGAGAACCAGGCTGAAAAACTTATGTGCACCCCTGTATATAGACAACCATACAAGGGTAATTGTTACTAAGCCTGCCCTGGGTACAGCAATTTTCTTGTCCGTTGCCCTCACAGATTCCTGCAGCTAAGCTTGGGTGTACATTTACATTCCAATAAAGGTTAATGATGACATTCCTCTGAAGTTTGACTTTTTGCACCATTACAATACTTATAGGCAACTAGTCATCATATCTTCTGCTCCATGAAACACGTTAATGCTCAGTAGTACACATATATGGTTCTTTAATGTATTTGCATTGTACTAAAATGCGTTAATTTTTAATGGGCATATATGTGGCTGAAACAGGTAGCCTAGTGCAACCCAAATTTTTCAACATTAACATTTTAATATAACATTATAGGCATTATGGCCTTTAGAAAACTGTTTTTTTGAGGAGGTGGGGTAGTGCACAATAGGCCCCTGTGGCGCGGCCTAAGCTTTTGTCCTTAATGGCATTTTTTTCCTTACATTACTTTTACTTTTATACTTTAAGTAGTTTTGAAACCAGTACTTTTACACTTTTACTTGAGTAAAAAGCTTGAGTTGATACTTCAACTTCTACAGAAGTCTTTTTAAACCCTAGTATCTATAGTTCTACCTGAGTAATGAATGTGAATACTTTTGACACCAGTGGTCCTCTTTCGTGTAGGATGGCTCTCCACTCTTAGTCTTTGGTGATTTCAACATTCATCTAGACAAGCCTTATGCTACAGACTTCCATTCACTCCTAGCTTCATTTGATCTCAAACGCCTTACCACTACTAGCACGCACAAATCAGGCAACCAACTTGATTTAATTTACACACGCAATTGTACTGCAGAAAACATTCTGGTTCAACCACTACATATCTCTGACCATTTCTTCATTACATTTACATTACATTTTGCTACCCGTGTGTCACCAACCCCCCCTACCGGTTACTTTTAGATGAAACCTACGCTCCCTTTCTCCCTCCCATCTTTCCTCTGTAGTATCCTCCTCTCTTCTCTCACCTACCCATTTCTCATCTCTGGATGTGAATGCAGCTACTGACACTTTATGCTCTACCTTAACCTCTTGTCTAGACAACATTTGCCCTCTCCTGTCCCCCTCCACCACCTCCCACCACTTCTATAACAGCTGATGACTTTGCCACTTTTTTCACAGACAAAACTAGATCGATCAGTAGTCAGTTCTCACTTCCATGCACACAGGACCCCCAACCAACCACATCCACTGCTAAAACTCCCATCTTCTCCTTCTGTCCCCTCACTGAGGCGGAAGTATCCAAACTTCTCTCCAACCATCCTACAACATGTCCTCTTGACCCAATCCCCTCACACCTTCTCCAAGCAATCTCTAACAGTTTACAGAAAACATCTTCTGATGCACGACCTTGGACACATCATCAGTGTTGTTTCCAGGAGTCACTGGGTGTTTCGGGTCTTACAACAGACACCCTCGTCCTGGTGACCCGACCGAGGCTGATCAGACCCCGGCGTGTGTCCAAGTGGCATTCTACTGCCCCCACTGCTCACCTCTCTTCTACCAGAGCCATCTGGAAGCTTTTTCTGCTTCCTCTACGTTGTTGCCTATGGCTCTTCTTCGGTTAGCACCTGTTATGCGCAGCGTGCCATAGGCCTTGCTCAGGGAGTGACTGGCAAATCCCCTGCTGCCCACCTCTACTGGCATACACCTGGTCCTCCATCCATTCCTCCGGCAATCCTCCACCAGTTCTTGGTATTTCTCCCTCTTCCTCTCTTGAGCCTCCTCCATCCTCTCCTCCCAGGGCACTATCAGCTCCAACAAGATCAGTTGTTTTGTGGCCTCAGAGACCAAGATGATGTCAGGTCTCAATTTGGACTGGGTAATGTGTGTTGGAATTTTCAGCTGCCTTTCCAGGTCAACTGTCATTACCCAGTCCCGGGCTGTGGAGAGCAAACCTACAGAGCAGTTTTTCAATGCTTTCTCTGACTTTTGTCCTTCCCTGATGAAGTGAATGGCCTTGGCTGTAGTTTGGATATGTCGGCTGTCCTTGATCCTCTTGCTGATTGCCTCCGCAATGGATTTGAGGACCTGGTCGTGCCTCCATCGATACCGGCCCTCACCCAGCGCCTTGGAGCAGCTGCTCAGGATGTGTTCTAATCTCCCTACTTTGGAACAAAGGGGGCATGCAGGTGTTTCTATCTTTCCCCATGTGCACAGGTTGGATGGACTTGGGAGGATATCATAGACCCCCTGAATCAAGAACTTGATTCTCTGGGGATTCCACTTCCAAATGTCCCTCCAAGTGATACTCCGCTCCATCGCCTGCTCCCACTTCATCCAGGCACCTTGCTGCCGCATGGCCACTGTTCTGCTGGTTCGCTCTTCCTCTTCCTGACACTTTGGCATCTCTGGATCCAGAGTACTGCAGATGTTCCCGTGCCCGTGCAACGATGAACTCCTCCCTGACTGAGCTAAAAGGGAGCCTGAGCTTGTTGGTGTTCCCATATAGCCCGATGTTATGCAGGCTGCGTGGTAGACCCAGCCATCTACGCAGATAGCTGCTCACTTTTTGCTCAAAACCTTCTACCATGGTCATGGGGACCTCATAGATAAGCAGAGGCCAGAGGATTCTTGGGAGGATTCCATGCTGGTAGACTCAGGCCTTGAATCTTCCAGGGAGCCCAGACTTATCCACTGTTCTCAACCATCCGTCCAGGTCAGCACCGGCTGCCTTGATGGAGTCTCTGTCACTCAGCCTGCAGTTAAAGACCTTCCCAAGGCTCTTCACTGGACTCTCAGTGACTGACGGGATCTGGTATTCTCCCAGCCTGAAGCGGAATCTGTCTGTAACCTTCCCCTTCTTTAGAACCAAGGACCTGGACTTTGCAGGTTTGAAGCTCATGCATGCCCATGACATGAGTCTCTCCAACCCCTGAAGGATCCACCTGTCTCCTGGTACCGCCGTTGTTATCACTGTGAGATCGTCCATGAAGGCTCTTATGGGAGGTTGCCTTACTCCAGACTTGCTGAGGGGACCTCTGCACTCTGTTTCAGCTGCCTTGACCAGCATATTCATTGACAGCGCAAATAGGGTCAATGAGATGGTACAGCCAGTGATTATCCGCACCTCCAGCTGATGCCAGTCAGATGTTAGCTGGCCAGTAGAGACTCTCAAGCTGAACTTGCTGTAATAGTCCAGGATGAGATCTTTCACCTTCTGCGGTACATGATGTTTCTCCAGTGCGACCTCCACCAGCATATGGGGTATTGAGCCATAGGCATTGGTGAGGTCCAACCACAGCACTGCCAGGTCCCCTCTACCTTCTCTTGCTTCCCTGATGAGCTGGGTCACCACGCCTGTGTGTTCCAGACAACCAGGAACTCCTGGTATACCTCCCTTTTGCACAGACGTATCGATGTACTTATTGCTCAACAGGAAGTTGGAGAGCCTCTTAGCCACGATGCTAAAGAAGATTTTACTCTCCACACTAAGCAAAGAGATGACCCGAAACTGGTCGATATCCTCAGACTTCTCCTCTTTTGGTATGCACACACCCTCAGCATACCTCCATTGCTGGGCGATCTTCCCTATCCTCCAGATCACCCTCAGGACCCTCCACAGCCGATGTAGTAGCTTTGGGCAGTTCTTATACACCTTGTAGGGCACTCCTCTTGGGCCTGGTGCTGAGCTCGATCTTGCTCTCCTCACCACTTCCTCCACTTCCCTTAGGCGGGGCTCCTTCAGGTCAAAGTCTAATGAAGGCTCTGGTGGTGTTATCAGCGCATCGCATGGACCCAGCGGTTGTTCTCTGATGGAGTCACTATAGGTGGCCTTAAGGTGATCGTTTATGGCATCCTTGGAGCATGTGAGGCGGCCAGCCCTCTTTTGGCCAAGGAGCTGCTTGGTCAGCTTAAATGGATTGGCCAAGAATGCTGCCCTCTTCCTGGCTCTCTCCTTCCGCCTCCTTCTGTGGAACTCTGCTCTCCGTAAGGTCAAGAGTTGTTTCCTTAGGATTGCACTCAGGTCCGCTAGGTCGGCTCTCTCGACTTCCCCCCTAACTTGTATTGCCTCTTTAGCAGCCTGAGTTCTTCCCTGAGGCGCTGGATTTTCCTTGCTCTATGGCTTGGAGCATATGCCGATGGAGCAGGCTTGGATGCCTCGATTCCAAATCGCTCAGCTGCAATGTTCACTATGAGGGTAGTCATCGTTCTCGATCGGTGGTCCACATCCCCCTTTACTGTTACTTCCAGGACCTGACTTACATCTTCATCAAATTGTTGCCACTCAGCTCTCTTGGAGGATTTGGGCCATTGGATCCTTGGCTGGACCAAAGGGGCACAGCCAGTTGTCATGACTGCAGGTTGCTGGCTTTGGAGGCTGTGTGGGTTGTCAAGAGATGCTGTCTCTTGGGTTATAGTGGCAAGTGAGCTGCTGGCAGCAGGTTTTGACGACACTAGGAGGCTCTGGGCACTGTGGGTTTTGCCTCCGGGCCTGGCTCCTCCTGCGTCTTACCAGAAGTCACTTCTGTGCATTGTGTCGTTGTTTCCGCTGTCAAGCATCTCATTCTGCCTTGGTGGATTTTTAAACCCCTTTCATTCTTGCAGATCCTGCCGCAGATGCACTGTATTGACATTGGCATTATTCCTTTATCCTGTGTCGTTATCCTTGAATCCGTCCTGTTGGGGTGCTCATCCTCCCCCCCTCTCAGGCACCCCTGGGGGTATCTTTCTTTTGAGTGTGGGTAACACACTCTTACCAGCACTCACACTCATCATCAATACATCCTTCCTCACAGGCATCTTCCCCACTGCATTCAAGCAGGCTCGGGTAACCCCACTGCTCAAAAAAACCTACATTAAACACTTCTCTTACAGAAAACTACAGACCTGTCTCTCTCCTTCCATTCATAGCGAAAACACTCAAACGAGTCGTCTTCAACCAGGTCTCATTATTTATTTCACAGAACAACAAACTGGACACTAAACAATCAGGTTTTAGGAGTGGCCATTCAACTGAGACTGCGCTACTCTCAGTCACTGAAGCCCTGTGAATTGCAAAAGCCGATTCCAAATCTTCAGTCCTCATTCTGCTGGATCTATCTGCCGCTTTTGACACTGTCAATCATCAGATCCTCCTGTCCACCCTCTCATCACTGGGCATCACTGGGATTCCACTTCACTGGTTTGAATCTTATCTCACTGGTAGGTCTTTCAGGGTGGCCTGGGGAGGGGAGGTATCCAAAGCACATCAACTGGTCACTGGGGTTCCTCAGAGATCAGTTCTTGCACTCCTCCTCTTCTCCACATACACTACATCACTGGGTCCCATCATACAGGCACATGGATTATCCTACCATTGTTACGCTGATGATACACAGCTCTATCTCTCTTTTCAACCAGATGATCCAACGGTAGCTGCACGGATCTCAGGCTGCCTGGCGGACATCTCGGCATGGATGAAAGAACATCACCTACAGCTCAACCTGGCAAAGACTGAGCTTCTTGTCTTCCCTGCTACTCCAACTTTACAGCAAGACTTCACAATCCAGTTAGGTTCATCAACAATTACCCCATCAACTTCGGTCAGAAATCTTGGTGTAATCTTTGATGACCAGCTGACCTTCAAAGAGCACATTGCAAAGACTGTTCGATCTTGCAGATTTGCACTACACAACATCAGAAAGATCAGGCCCTTTCTGACAGAGCATGCTGCACAACTTCTTGCCAAGGCCCTTGTCATTTCTAGGCTGGACTACTGCAATGCTCTTCTGGCTGGACTTCCATCAAACACAATCAAACCTCTACAAATGATTCAGAATGCAGCGGCACGACTGGTCTTCAACAAGCCCAAAAGAGCCCATGTTACACCTCTCTTTATCTCCTTGCACTGGCTACCAGTCGCAGCTCGCATCAAGTTCAAGACACTGATGCTTGCATATAGAACAACCACAGGCTCAGCACCCACCTACTTGCACTCACTATTAAGAATCTACATCCCCTTCAGAAGTCTGAGATCTGCTAGTGAGCGACGCCTCGTGGAACCATCACAGACAGGCTTAAAATCACTCTCCAGAACATTCTCGTTCACCATTCCTGGCTGGTGGAATGGTCTTCCCACCCCTATCCGGAGTGCTGGATCCCTGTCAATCTTCAAGCAACAATTGAAAACTCATCTCTTTCGACACTACTTGACTTCATCCTAAAAAAAAAAACATCTTTCTCTTTATTTACTCCTTCCCTTGCTAGCTTGTACTTATTTGAAAAATGCCTGAGACTTCAAGCACTTCGTCTGTCTGATTGCCTCTTCGAGATGAATCGCTTTATGTATTCCTTTGGATAAAAGCGTCTGCAAAATGACTAAATGTAAATGTCATGGGAAGGTTACTTTGGAAATGTAATAGGTTACAGATTACAAGTTACCCTATTAAAAATGTAATAAGTAGTGTAACTTTTCAATTACTTTATTAAAGTAATGCAAGTTATTACATTTGATTACTTTTTGATTACTTTTTTAAATTTATAATATTTTCAACTGTTAATCATTTTGAAACATTTAAAGCAGGCAGGGTTAACCTTACAGTAGTGCTCAACACTGATTACTGGCACTTTCAAAATCCTTCATCACTTGAATTAAGATTATAATAAATAAGGGATAATATGCATCTTTATTTTGCGATAACAACTGGCTGGATGTACATTATCCCGCTTATAACACGGCTGCTTGCCACAAAAGCAAATAATTAGACATGAAACACTGATCTGAGTAGAAATATTTGAACACAAAGCTTCCATGAAGAAAGCAGTTGCTAGCAAGCAGCAAGTTTAAACTAGACGGACACTTAAGGGATACGGTGCAGTCATACCACTTTTATTACACAACATTTCACCACATAAATAATTAAGTACTAGTACTTACAGTACTAGATTGTTAGTTATCTTATAATCCATTACAGTGTACGAAACAAAATGAGAGCAATACCAGGTAAACAGAATTAAGAAACTGTACACATACTATTTTTTCTGAGTCTGTGTTATTAGCTTTTACCAGTTATATGAATAACATACCTTGGAATATCACGACTGACCAATCAGAATCAAGCATTCCACAGAGCCGTGTAATAACTTAATTTAAAGCACAGCCACCACAAAATAAGACTGAACACCTCTTATTTACTTTGAGATCATTCTGAGGTTAAATACAGATTTAAAATCATAACAATAAATTGTTTATTTGCTATGATACTGGTTTTGTAATCAAATGTTTGCATGATTATGTCAGGAAACACTGGCATATAAGAATGCCTTGGAAAAAACCTTTACTCTTAAAAAAATAAAGCATATGCATAAACCCAAACAGGAAATAAAACCATTATCGCATAAGCATGTGTCTTGTTCTGTGTCCTAAACTCCTGAAACATTGCTGTCTCATGTTTTTGAGCATTCAATGCAATTTATGAAATAGGTCAATTAAATTTGTATATGGGTGTGTGAAAAAAACTTCAGATGTAACCCCCTTTGTAATCATTAACATTTTCAGAAGTAACTGTAATTTAATTACACATTTTTTCTCAGTAACTGTAACTAATTACAATTACATTTATTTTGTAATTAAATTACGTAATTCCGTTACATGTAACTATTTACTCCCCAACACTGCTAGTGACCCATAATGTCTCTTTGATCTGTAGCTTTTACCACAACTAAACTGTGTTGACATTCATCATCAGCAGCTACAGCATTTGATCTTTCAAGTTCGATCATTTTGAAAAAATTTTGATGCAACAAATTGTGTATTTTATTGCATTATTGAAATAATCTTTATATAATTCACCTGCATATAATTATTTTTTTTATCATTTCATCATGTCTCACCTCAGTGTCTTCAGTTGACAGTTTGGATCCTGTAGTAAATCATTGAGTTGCTTCACTCCTGATTGTCCAGGATCATTTCCTGTGAGATCCAGCTCTATCAGGTGTGAAGGGTTTGATCTCAGAGCTGAAGCCAGAGCTTTATAACCTTCTTCAGTGATACTGCAGTCTGAAAGTCTACAAAAAAACAATCTTTAAATACGATACTATCACACTACTGAATACTGTAATGAAGTTTGAGTCTCAGGGAAGGAATAGAGAAGAACCAGCAAACTGTAAACGTCACTTTAATAACAAAATAAACATAAGAAAGGTCGACTTCCACATAATTGTCACAAATACATCAGATATGTACTGTAGATAAACTGGCTAAAAAACTTGCAGGATTTTATTCTAGTCTAGGGGACACTTAATTTTCTAGCGATTATCGCCAATTTGATTGCACAGATACTAATTTAAACTAAACTGAGCTAGACAATGACATCTCTGAATTCAATAATGAAATGCCTTTAACTGAAAATTGAGTGTTTAATCTTATCATTATACATTACTGACACTCTATCCTCCAGTTTGATACTGTTAAGTGCTTTGACACAATCTGTATTGTTAAAAGCGCTATATAAATAAAGGTGACTTGACTTGACTTGACTAGTCAGGAGTGATTTTTGCGTATGTGTGGTTTGAGTTGGTTCTAAATTTCAACATAATTTTAGGAAAAATCTAATTGTAAACCAATTTTCCCTATCTGTCAGTCACTACGAGTTATGTCGTGACGACATATGGGGTCTTACTTGGGAGCCCGAATCCTCTCTGATTAAGAGAAAGCGCCAATGAAATTTGACTAGTGAATTTTGCATGCTGAGCCACTCCCTGTGCACACGGGTATAAATAGGCAACAGGTGCATCCAGTCATCAGATTTTTGCTTTGGAGCTGAGTGAATGAACACAGTTCAAGATTCACTAGATGAATTTTCTCTGCTGCTGGAAGAAGAGGCTGTTCTGGGTGGTGTTATGGCACAATCAGCAGCGCCCCTGTTAATTCAGCGATTGCCCTGGGTGCTTCATTTAAAAGAGCAGTTTCTGATCGCAGACGGCTCGCGTCTTTTTAAAGACGCCTTTCCGTCCGTGTCCTCTTGGCTGTGGTCGTTTCCTATCCTCTGTCGACAGCCACGATCGTTGTCTTCAGTGTCTGGGCATCCAGCTTAGTTCACTGCGAGTGTGTGACCATGGCAGCACTGCGATCGTACGTCTCTCTCCTCACGGGGATGGGAGGAGCTCCCTCTGTCACTACCCCCGCTGACTTCTCTGCCACGAGCAGAGAACCATCGGTTAGTGCTCTGGGAGATCTGAGGGCTACAGTGAGAGCCTCTCCGACGGGCCAGCTCCCGCGGACCTCTTACTCCTCCCGCAGCAGCTGTTCTGTGCGGTTCCCCGGTGATTCTGCTGTGCCGTCTGACAGCGTGCCCAGTGTTTCATTCGGCGTGCCGATAGAGGATCAGATGACGATAACAGCATTGGGGGATGGGCTATCGTCCTCTGAGGATGAAGATTTGGCGGGGCTGCCCCCCTCGGGTGAGCCGAATCGGACCCAGAGTTGATGGCCATGCTTTCTCGGGTTGCCGTGAGCATCGGGCTGGAGGCGTGCACACCTCCCAATCCCGAGCCCTCGCAGCAGGTTGATTGGTTCCTCGGCATGGGCTGTGGCTTGCGGCCACGCCCCGCCCTGGTTCCTTTCTTCCCGGAGGTGCATGAGGAGCTGATGAAGTCGTGGACGGCCCCTTTTTCGGTTGGAAGCCGCTCACCTGACTCCTCTATCCTCTCTACCCTCGATGGCGGGGCTGCTAGGGGGTACGTTGACATTCCCCAGGTGAAGAGTGCGGGTTGCGGTGCACCTGTACCTGCAAAACGCCGCCACTTGGAGGAATCGTCCTCGTCACCTGCCAAAGCTTGCAGTCCTGCGGGTTCAAGCTGCCTCTGCCCTGCAAGTACTGTACACCAAGCCAAGGCACCAAAACAAATGCAGGAGGGTAGTACCGACCCGAGGTTAATGCAAGAACTGCGCTTGGCAACTGACTTTGCCCACCGGGCGACGAAAGTCACGCCGCTGTCATTTGGGAAGGTGATGTCGATGTTAGTGGTCCAATTGAGATGAGTGACGTCGACAAAGTGTGCTTTCTTGACGCTCCCATCTCCCAGGCTGGGTTATTCGGCGACCCTGTCGAGGACTCCGCAGTTCTCTGCAGTACAAAGGCGGACTGAGGCTATCCAGCACATCCTTCTCCGGTGTGATCCTCCACCTGCCACCGTTCCGCCGCGGGCCACGCCTCAACCTGCCCATCGCCGAGGGCGCCCTCCTGCGGTTGCTCCGCCCCATGCTGAGACCATGTCTCCCTGCCCATGTCGGGGTTTACAGCCCTTATTTCATCGTGCCCAACAAAGACAGTGGCTTTCGGCCAGTCCTGGACCTGCGTGTCTTGAATCGGGCCCTTCAAAAGCTTCCGTTGAACATGTCGATGCAGAAGCGCATCAGGGCGCACTTGCCACGGTACAGGAAGTCGGCATCAGGATCCACAACTATCTTGAGCATGGCCTGCTTGCGAGAACACTTGTGTGATCACAGGGACATGGTGCTCCGGTACCTCAGCCAGTTGGGGCTTCGGGTCAACTGGGAAAAGGGTAAGCTCTCCCCCATGCAGAGAATCTCTTTTCTCAGTGTGGAGTTCGACTCTGTGAGTATGACGACACGTCTCACCAACTAGTGTGCCCAGTCTGTGCTGAACTGCCCGAGTTCCTTCAGAGGCAGGATGGTGGTACCACTGAAACACTTTCAGAGGCTCCTGGGGCATATGGCATCCATAGCCGCAGTCACGCCGCTCAGATTGCTTCATATGAGACCACTTCAGCACTGGTTACACTCCCGAGTCCCGAGATGGACATGGCACCACAGTACAGCTCGCGTGACCATCACACCCACATGTTGCCGCTCATTCAGCCCCTGGACGGACCTCGTCTTTCTACTGTTCGGCGTGCCCTTAGAACAAGTGTCTCGGCATGTCGTTGTCACGATGGATGCCTCCAGTGTGGGCTGGTGCGCTACATGCAACGGGCAGGCAGCCTCGGGGTTCTGGACAGGGCCTCGACTGCTTTGGCAAATCAACTGCCTTGAGTTGCTGTCAGTGCTACTAGCCTTGCGGCGGTTCCGGCCGCTGCTGCTTGGCAAGCACCTGTTGGTTCACACAGACAACTCTGCGACCGTTTTGTACATCAACTGGTAGGGTTGTCTACGATCACGTCACATGTCAAAACTCGCCCGCCATCTCCTCCTCTGGAGTCAGACGTAGCGCATGCGGCAGGGGAGCTCAATCGTGCGGCCGATGTGCTCTCACGACAGCTCACGTTCCCCGGAAAATGGCGACTCCATCCCGAGACAATCCGGATGATCTGGAGTCGATTCGGGGAAGCTCAGGTGGACCTGTTTACTTCCCATGAGAACTCCCATGAAGGAGGCAGATGTGAAAGCACCCTTAATCAGAGAGGATTCAGGCTCCCAAGTAAGACCCCATATGTTGTCACGACATAACGTCTCCGTTCCCTCTATCAGGGAAAGAGGGTTCCATACGTAACCGAGACGTTATAGTATATATATATATATATATATATTAGTGCTGGGCAACGATTAATCGCGATTAATCGCATCCAAAATAAAAGTTTTTGTGTACATAATATATGTGTGTGTATTGTGTGTATTTATTTTGTATATATGAATACACACCCATGTATGTATATATTTAAGAAAAATGTGTCATGTTTATATATTAAATATATTTATATATCATATAAATTATATTAATAAATATATACATGTAAATCTTTTCAAAATATATACTGTATGTGTGTCTTTATATACACATAATAAATATAGACAGTACACACAGATATATTATATAAACAAAAACTTTTATTTTGGATGCGATTAATCACGATTAATCGTTGCCCAACACTAATATATATATATATATATATATATATATAAATACACCTGCCGTATTTTCAAACTGGCCCCTAGTTTTAAATTTTTGAGTTAAAAATGTATAATATACGGCAAAGCAAAAACAAAATTTGTGTCTTTTTTTTTATCTTAATTAGTTTTAACGTCATCCATATACATTTCACTTTAATATTATTTTAGCTTAGTTCAGTTTTTCAATTGCATTTGCATTTTATTTCAGTACAGTTAAAAAAACATTCTCTAAGTTTAAAAAACTGGTCATTTTACATTTATTTATACTTCTGCAGGTGAATAGATTGAAAAATAGAGTGGGTATGGAAAGTATTCAGACCCCCTTAAATTTTTCACTCTTTGTTATATTGCAGCCATTTGCTAAAATCATTTAAGTTTTTAAATGACATACAGTACATATCATTTTTTTCCTCATTAATGTACACACAGCACCCCGTATTGACAAAAAAAACACAGAATTGTTGACATTTTTGCGGATTTATTAAAAAAGAAAAACTGAAATATCACATGGTCCTAAGTATTCAGACCCTTTGCTCAGTATTTAGTAGAAGCACCCTTTTGATCTAATACAGCCATGAGTCTTTTTGGGAAAGATGCAACAAGTTTTTCACACCTGGATTTGGGGATCCTCTGCCATTCCTCCTTGCAGATCCTCTCCAGTTCTGTCAGGTTGGATGGTAAACATTTTTAGGTCTCTCCAGAGATGCTCAATTGGGTTTAAGTCAGGGCTCTGGCTGGGCCATTCAAGAACAGTCACGGAGTTGTTGTGAAGCCACTCCTTCGTTATTTTAGCTGTGTGCTTAGGGTCATTGTCTTGTTGGAAGGTAAACCTTCGTCCCAGTCTGAGGTCCTGAGCACTCTGGAGAAGGTTTTCTTCCAGGATATCCCTGTACTTGGCCGCATTCATCTTTCCCTCGATTGCAACCAGTCGTCCTGTCCCTGCAGCTGAAAAACACCCCCACAGCATGATGCTGCCACCACCATGCTTCACTGTTGGGACTGTATTGGACAGGTGATGAGCAGTGCCTGGTTTTCTCCACACATACCGCTTAGAATTAAGGCCAAAAAGTTCCATCTTGGTCTCATCAGATCAGAGAATCTTATTTCTCACCATCTTGGAGTCCTTCAGGTATTTTTTTAGCAAACTCCATGCGGGCTTTCTTCTGTCGGGCCACTCTGCCATAAAGCCCTGACTGGTGGAGGGCTGCAGTGATGGTTGACTTTCTACAACTTTCTCCCATCTCCCGACTGCATCTCTGGAGCTCAGCCACAGTGATCTTTGGGTTCTTCTTTACCTCTCTCACCAAGGCTCTTCTCCCCCGATAGCTCAGTTTGGCCAGACGGCCAGCTCTAGGAAGGGTTCTGGTCGTCCCAAACGTCTTCCATTTAAGGATTATGGAGGCCACTGTGCTCTTAGGAACCTTAAGTGCAGCAGAAATTTTTTTGTAACAATGGCCAGATCTGTGCCTTGCCACAATTCTGTCTCTGAGCTCTTCAGGCAGTTCCTTTGACCTCATGATTCTCATTTGCTCTGACATGCACTGTGAGCTGTAAGGTCTTATATAGACAGGTGTGTGGCTTTCCTAATCAAGTCCAATCAGTATAATCAAACACAGCTGGACTCAAATGAAGGTGTAGAACCATCTCAAGGATGATCAGAAGAAATGGACAGCACCTGAGTTAAATATATGAGTGTCACAGCAAAGGGTCTGAATACTTAGGACCATGTGATATTTCAGTTTTTCTTTTTTAATAAATCTGCAAAAATGTCAACAATTCTGTGTTTTTCTGTCAATATGGGATGCTGTGTGTACATTAATGAGGAAAAAAATGAACTTAAATGATTTTAGCAAATGGCTGCAATATAACAGAGTGAAAAATTTAAGGGGGTCTGAATACTTTCCGTACCCACTGTATATAATTTTCCAATAATCAGCAAATGTGCAATACTGATCTCACTGCTGTGGTGTTGAGTGTATCTGATAGGGAAATATACTCACTTGAGTATTTCCAGCTCACACACGGGATTCTTCAGTCCCTCACAGATCTCTTTGACTCCTGAGTTCAGCAGACGGCTGTTGTTCAGGTTCATCTCTTTCAGGATGGTTTTGGAGGAGAGAACAGTAGCTAGAACTGAGCAGCTTTTCTTTGCCAGCCCAAAATTATTCAGCCTGAACACAAAACAGCATTATTTGTTATTCAGAACATATTCAACACACATCAGATCAACAGCTCTTCATATCTGATCACACATGTGACTGACAGTCTTTTGTAATGAATAATTATTAGTTATAATGTATAAATCATGTTCACTTACTCAATTTTCTCCAGTTTGCTATGGGAGTCCATCAAAAGAGCACAGAGCTTCTCCAAATCCAGGTCTCCTAATTTATCTTCACTCAGATTCAGTTCTGTCAGTAATAATGGACTTTTACCCACAACTTTAGTGAGATACTCACACGCATCCTCTGCAGCAGGACTTTTAAAAAACCTACAGCAAATAGATACAAATTTTAGATCATTTACGTTTTTACATACTGTTGTCACAAATTATGTTGTGTGCCTGTTAAATTTCTCTCAATTGCAGTTTAATTCCAGTTCATATCATTCCTTTTCCACACTGGTCTATTTGGCCCCTTTATCTATTATCTTTCAGCTGATTTCACATCTGTGGTTGCGTTTTAAATATTTTAAGGTTTTATCACCTGATGGTCTGTAATGAACAGTGTCCATCCTGTAGTAAATCGGTGAGCTGCTTCACTCCTGATTGTCCAGGATCATTTCCTGTGAGATCCAGCTCTATCAGGTGTGAAGGATTTGATCTCAGAGCTGAAGCCAGAGCTTTATAACCTTCTTCAGTGATACTGCAGTCTGAAAGTCTATTTAAAAAAAGATGTTATTCCTGCTTAAAACACAGTTAATCATACAAGTACATGTACTCTGTATTAAAAAAAGCTGCACTACAGGAATTTGGCCTGCAATTTAACTGCAAACAATTTACTTTTTACATTTTCATTTGCCCCAATAGCAAGAGAAAAAATATTAAGAGATTGATTATGTTGGTCAGAATAGAGAAAAATGTGAAATTTGCCATCACTCCCTCGGCTGGTGTATTAGAAACATGCAGCAGCGTTAACTCGTTTTCTGTCATTTAATGCCAAGGTGCAGTGTTATAAATGTATTTATTTATTTTTATGACAGTTTGTGCAAAGGGTCCTTAGCCTCGCTATAACCTGTGGTTCAAACATAAATTTATACATCACTTGCAGAGTTATTTAACATCAGTTATGCTTCAGTATGGCATTCTACTTGATCTCAGATGGATCTCATTGTTAGGAATCACTATGGTTTCACAGCCAGCTGGATGACCAGTCTAAGCAACTGTTGAAAAACTATTGGGCAGTCGTGGCCTAATGGTTAGAGAGTCTGACTTGTTAAGTTAAGTTAAGTCGTGACGTATTGTTAAGTATGGTGACCCATACTCGAAATGGTGCTCTGCATTTAACCCATCCAAGTGCACACACACAGCAGTGAGTAGTGAACAAGTGCACACACACACACACAGTGAACACACACCCGGAGCAGTGGGCAGCCTTGCTCCAGCGCCCGGGGAGCAATTAGGGGTTCAGTGCCTTGCTCAAGGGCACCTAAGTCATGGTATCGGAGGTGGAGAGAGTGCTGTTCATTCACAATCCCCACCGAGAATCGAACCAGCAACCTTCAGGTTACAAGCCCGACTCCCTAACCATTAGGCCACGACTACCACGACTTGTAACCCGAAGGTTGTGGATTGTCGTGGAGGGAGTGAATAACCAGTGCTCTCTTCCACCCTCAATTCCACGACTGAGGTGAGACCCTTGAGCAAGGCACCGAACCCCCAAACTGCTCCCGGGTGCCACAGCAATATGGCTACCCACTGCTCCAGGTGTGTGTTCACAGTGTGTGCATGTTCATTGCTGTGTGTGTGAGCATGGGTCACCATACTTGACACCACATCACTTCACTCACTTAAAACAAGATGCAAACACTGCAGCAACCTCAGTATTAGTGTGGTAGTACTTGAGACCAGTCTTGGTCTCAAGACTGGTCTTAAGACCACTTTTTGAAGGCCTTTCGACTTCATTTGTACTCGGCCTTGTCTTGGTCTCAGACTAAGAGGACTCAGGATTTTATTTCAAGACTGTCTAAGACCACACCTGTGAGGAAATCACTAAATTGCTGGTGCATTGTCTGATTTATCTGCTAACATCATTAATGCAATGATGTAAAACTTCCTGCTTCAAATGCGATCAATAAATCTTTTCTAATTTTTTGGATGCTGTTATGCTGGATCAGAATTTAATAAGGAATTGCACCAAAATTAATACAAATACCCCAAAATTTCAAGATACGATTGCAAAAACGTATTTGAACTGTATGATCTTGTTTTAATATTATAGAATTAATATATAATTATGCAATATTGCATGAGCAAGAGAGCTGTTTTCACAAATATGAGGACAACTGCAAACATAATATTGATTTTATACAAATGTTCAACAAACAAGTTACTATTAAGTGAATTGCATTTTAGATACCAATTTTTGCTCTTTCCACAACGAAAATAGTTCCAAACAAACCCATAGCAGAACTGTTGTGCATTTCCGAGTAACACACAGCAGTGTTTCATTACTGAATGAATCAGCTGTTTTTAACAAATTGTTTGAATAAATGATTCTGTGTCACACTCATGGTGATCTGCCGCCACCTAGCCTACTGGCGGTTTTAGTTTCATATTTAAAAGTATAATTTTAATTTTCCGTCATATTTGTATAATTCAAAAATATATATTTTTAAAACAGTAAACTGAATGCTCTTATTCAGTTTGGAAGAGCTGAACTTTTGGATATTGGGAGACGATGCCAACTTTACGATGCCAACTTTAAGTCCAAGCTGGACTTTATACCACCAGAGATTCAGCGGACCTGTGAAGCTATCAACGTCACGCATAAGTGGCACTGGAGGCGGAGAAAAGAGCGGAGGCAAAAGCGGGGCAAGAGAGGTGGCCTACGTGCTAAGCTACATGCTAACCCACATAGAACAGCCCTTCCGAGTCTCTTTCTCACAAATTCCCGGTCAATCGTCAACAAGATGGATGAGCTACGGCTGAGGATTATGTCGTGCGGTATGAATAGCTGTGTGATGATCGTCACAGAGACCTGGCTTAATAACATTCCCGATGAGGCTATAGAACTGGAGGGCCGCTCCGTCTACCGAGCTGACAGGACTGCAGCCTCTGGTAAGAGTAAAGGTGGTGGAGTGTGCATCTATGTTCATAAAAACTGGTGTACTGCAACAAATGTTATTGAAACATACTGCTCCCCGGATTTGGAATATCTGGCGGTGAAATGCAGACCGTTCTACATGCCAAGAGAGTTTTCTGCCTTTCTGATTACAGCTGTTTACATACCACCATTGGCTAATGTCAGGCCAGCACTGGAGAAGTTGCACAGCACTATTAATAGCCAGCTAAATGCACATCCGGAGGGAGTTGTGGTCATAGCAGGAGACTTCAATCATGTATAACTGAAAGCAGTATTTCCCAAGTTTTCCATATACATCAATTTCCTGACCAGGGACAATAATATTCTGGATCAGGTCTATACGAACATCCCAGGGCATATAAAGCTGCAGCATCTCCACATCTGGGCATGTCAGACTACATCTCGCTGGAAATGACACCGGCATAAAGACCTCTTATCTGCCGATCAAGACCAACTTTTAAAACCATTCAGGTCTGGAGTGTGGAGGCTACTTCAGCACTTCAGGACTGCTTTGAATGCACTGACTGGGGAGTGTTTAAAGAGAATGCGGATATAGAGGAATACACACACCTGTCTTGGCCTATTTGTATTTCTGCACAAACTCCGTCTTGCCCACTAAATCCATCAGAGTGTTTGGCTGGACCGTACACTGCGGTCTTTGCTTAAAGCCCAAGATATCGCCTATAGGTCAGGTGACCTGCTGGCTTACAGAAGAGCCTGGAGGGATCTGAAGAAAGGTATACAGGAGGCTAAACGCAGGTACAAAAAGTATACTGAGGGACACTTTGATAATAACAATTAACAACAAGCTTTTAATTTTTTCCAATCTGCATTGTGGATTTTCAGACAACAGATCTTCCCTCTTCCCGATCTTCCTAGTTTATTCCCACTCAACAATGTTAGTATTAATGCATGTGCAATACTCACATCAGCGTGTTGAGTTTACAGTGTTTATCCTGCAGTAGAGCAGCGATCTGATTCACTCGTGTGTCTCCTAGTTCACGTTCACTCAGATTCAGTTCTCTCAGGAGTAACGGGTTTTTACCCACAATTCCAGTCACATACTGACAGGCTTCATCTGCAGCAGGACCCAAAAACCTGCAGAAGAGAAGATGAAGCAGGATTCAATTCATTTCTCAACTTTTACATATAGGGAAAATTTCGAAAATATTGCTTAAAAGCCCCCAATTTGTTTTTTTTTTTAAAAATCCTGAAGTTTGTTAACTTTGATGCAGCAACAGGTTGTTCAACATATACAGTATAAGTAAAAAAAAATATTCACCTGCATATCATTTATTTTGTATTATTTCATTACATCTCACCTCAGTGTCTTCAGCTGACAGTTTGGATCCTGTAGTAAATCATCGAGCTGCTTCACTCCTGATTGTCCAGGATCATTTCCTGTGAGATCCAGCTCTATCAGGTGTGAAGGGTTTGATCTCAGAGCTGAAGCCAGAGCTTTATATCCTTCTTCTGTGATACTGCAGTCTGACAGTCTACAACAGAAATGAAATTGTAACAGTCAACTGACTAATGAGCTATTCTAGAAATTACCTTTACAATATTACATTTACATTTAGTCATTTAGCAGACGCTTTTATCCAAAGTGACTTACAAATGAGGACATTAGAAGCAGTCAAAACCAACAAAAGAGCAACAACATGCAAGTGCTATGACAAGTCTTGGTTAGCCTAACGCAGTACACGTAGAAAGGTTTTTTTATTTTATTTATTTATTTTTTTATATTAAACTGTAAAGTGAATTATTTTTGTTACATGTTAGTTTATGGCCTTTAATATTTTACACATCGACTCACCCAAGAACCTCCAGTTTTCAGTCACTTAAAACGGTCATGAACTGATAAATGAAATTTCCCTCGATCTTTTGACATATAACAGGTCAATGTACTATAAAAAAAAAAAACATCCTGTAAGTTTCAGAACTCAAAAACGTTCTTGCTAGTTCAAAACCAGCTTTTATTAAAACCAAGCTAAGAAAACGACTCGTTTTGGAATTTGTCACATTATGATGTCATAGAATGACAAAAACGCCTCTGCAGAAGAAGATCAATGCCTGCTTCTATATCATTGCCTCTTTAGCCCTGTCCACTGATTCACGCATGTAATAGGAGGAGAGGAAATACTAGAGAGAGGCAAAGACAGGATTACTCTATCAACAAAATCATAGAGATCATAGGATTAAAAGACACTGTATAGTATCTACACCAGTCACAAACGTTGTCACAAACATCAGAAATAGAACGGGACATCAGTTTACTGTCAGGGATTTGTCATGTCAATTCATTCACTTCCAGTGATTTATAATGGGTTCTGTTGTCTTTAGCTGTGTCACGCCACTCGCATCGGCTGTAGACACAGGGTAACATTAGGAAAGCTCCAGATCTAACACTGAAAGATGCAGTGCTGAGTCTGGCTATAATGGATCCAACAGTAATGTCATGACACATGTTTATACAAATATTGCATTGACTGTTCCAGAGTGTTTGATATGTACTGAGTATTTATTTAACCCAAGTGACCCATGTTGTTTTAACAGAGTACGTAACAACAGCATCTATCTATTATTTTAATAAGCAAAACTGTTAGCCAATCATGGCAGTGGGCATTTACTTCTACATTTTGAATGTGTCCTCTCTATAAATCAGTGCCCCCCCCCATCTCAATTATTTTGACATTGACGAGCGCTGTAAGACTGCTGATCTGAAACGCCTCATGTTTCGGTCACACAAATGATTTACCGGAGACATGTGGCTTTGAGGAATGATTACCTCAAAATGTACGTCAGTATGCAGTTTTCCGTATTGCTTGTGTGCCAATAACTATCCCTATGCTATGGGTTGCCGACCGCTGATCTAAATGATCCACAACATACAAACAACCACAAAATAGTTAAAAAAAACAAGAAAATTTTAATTTTGAAATGGCCTAACATAAGTCCATTCTTAAACCCCATTGAAATGCTGTGGTAGGACTGGGAATGTAGAGTTCATGCTGGAATTAAAGCCTAAAAATTTCACTGAGCTGAAGCAGTTCTGCCCTCTATTCTGTGGCAAATTATCTAGCTCCATGTTAACTGATGGATCTGAATTCTAACCAAACAATAGGGATTGTCATAAAACTTACCTCAGTATCTCTAATGTGCAATTTATATTCTTAAGTCCAGTACAGAGCAGCTTCACTCCTGAATCCTGCAGATTATTATTGTCCATGTTCAGCTCTTTCAGATTGGTATCTGATCCAAGAACTGTAGCCAGAGCTACGCAGCTTTTGTCTGTTAAGTTACAATCATTTAGCCTACAAAAGAAATAAATCAAATCACAAATCACATATAATATATTTGTTAAATACAAAAATTAAATTAATACTAATTATTTTTACATGAACAGTAAATATACTGCATTATTATAATATATTACTATATATTAGAATTTTATTGATTCAAATTTCCTAGATAAAACAAACTAGCATGCTTGAATAAAACTTAATAAAATATGTAAATGAATAATAGGTTTATAGCATTAATGGCAATGAGTTATACATTTAAAAAGAGTATATCTGCTTTATAGCAGATGTTTAAGAAACTGAACTGCATATTGGGGTATAAATAACTATGGAACAATGTGCTTTATAATAACGTGATGTGCGGGACTGTCTCAACATCTGTCCCAACTTATTTTGAAAAAAAACAAAACATGTTTTGTCCAGTATATTTCAACACTTCTTTACGACTGGATGATCAGAGCGAGTAGTAGTAGTGTTCTGTCATGTGAGAACAGCCTAATCAAAGGTAACTAAGCTTGTCGTAAAACAAAATTACTATCACCCCCAGCACCCCAACTCCCCTCCCCGCCCCGTATTGAACCATGAGAAATCTGGTCACCCTATAATAATCACTATAGATCATGGGTGTCCAAACCTGCTATGTATCAATGTAGATAAATGCAATTTTAAGATGAGAACAAAACATGACAAATTGTATTAAATTACTTACAGTGCTCTTTTGGAGGTTTTGATGACTGCTGATAATCTAATGAGACACTCGTCTGATTTCTTGAATTTCTGAAGCTCAAACTCCTCCAGCTCCTCCTCTGATGTCAACAACACAAAGGCCACAGCAGACCACTGGGCAGGCGAAAGATCAGCAGATGAAAGACTTCCTTTACTAAGGTGGGTCTGAATCTCTTTCACCAGAGTTTGATCATTCAGTTCATTCAGACAGTAGAACAGATTGATGGATCTCTCTGGAGACAGATCAGCTTCAAATTTCTGCTTGATGTACTGAACTATTTCCTTTTTGCTCTGGCCATTGTTGTCTTCCTGCTTCAACAGACCTCGTAAGAGTTGTCGATTGAACTGGAGTGACAGACCAAGAAGAAAGCGAAGGAAAAGGTCCAGGTGTCCAGTTTCACTCTCAAGTGCCTTGTCCACTGCAGTCTTGAGCAAATCAATCATGGTTTCATTTTTGTTTTCCTGTTCTGTAGACTCATGAAGAAATATACTTCTCTTATTTATGTCTAGAAACAGATGTGCATAAAGGGCTGCAATAAACTCTTGAATGCTCAAGTGAACAAAACAGTACATGGTACCAACAATGATCCCTGTTTCCTCCTTAAAGATCTGGGTACACATGCCTGAATACACTGATGCCTTATAGACGTCAATACCACAAGCTTCCAGATCTGATTCATAGAAGATCAGGTTATTTCTTTCCAGCTGATGAAAGGCCAGTTTCCCCAGTGAAAGGATGGCATCTTTATCCCAGGAAACATCTGGTCTGTATTTTCCATCATACTTTCGGAGGCTCTGCAGGACCTGAAAGCAGAGAAAGTGTGTGTACATTTGTGTCAGAGTCTTGGGTGTGTCTACAGAATTTGATTCCTGCAGTGTTTTGGAGGCATCATCAGCCTGATTGTTTTTCACTTTTTTTTTTTTCTCCTCCAAAATGTTTTGGAGAACAGTGGCTGAAATCCAGCAGAAGACTGGGATGTGGCACATGATAAAGAGACTCTTTGATTTTTTAACATTATCAATGATTTCTTTGGCCAGATTCTCATCTTTGAATCTTTTTTTGAAGTACTCTTCCTTTTGTGCATCATTGAATCCTCGTATCTCTGTCAGCCGATCGATACAGTCAGGAGGAATCTTACTGGCAGCTGCTGGTCTGGTTGTGATCCAGATGAGAGCAGAAGGAAGCAGATTTCCCTTGATGAGGTTCGTCAGGAGAACATCCAGAGAGGCTGGTGATGATACATCAGACCATATCTCATTACCATCGAAGTTTAGAGGAAGACGAAATTCATCCAAACCATCAAGAATGAACAGGACTTTTTGGTTCCTTCTTGTAAGGTTCAGTCCTTTTGTCTCTGGGAAAAACTGAGTTATAAGGTCCAACAAACTTTGTTTTTCCTTTTCCTTTAAGTTCATCTCTCTGAATGGAAGAGGAAATATGAAGCTGATATCCTGATTTTCTTTTTCTTCAGCCCAATCCAGAACAAACTTTTGCACAGAGACTGATTTTCCGATTCCAGCAACTCCTTTTGTCAGTACAGTTCTGATCTCCTCGTCTTGTTCAGGTGTTTCAAACATCTTTGTGCACTCAATTTGTATCTCTTGTGTTTCGTGATGCCTGGAAGTAACTTCAATCTGTCTTACCTCATGTTCAGTATTAACCTGTTCACTACCACCCTGGGTGATATAGAGATCTGTGTAGATGTTATTCAGAAGTGTGGAGTCACCTTGCTGTGCAATTCCTTCAAACACACATTGATACTTCTTCTTCAGGTTAGATTTTAGCTGATGAATGAAGTTCAGCTCATCTAAATACAGGGACAAAAAAATATATATATATTGTTTGCCCACAAAATCAAATAACATAAACAGTATCACATCATATATTCATATTACAGAATGTACAAAACCCTAAAGATAAGAAGTGAAAATGGATGGAAAAAAGCAAAGAAAAACAAATGATTAAAAAAAAAAGGATCAAACCATTTTAGAGCATTCTTTAAATAAGAATTAGAGGAAATTAAAAAAGCAGTCCTGTATGTACATCAAGAGAGCTCTTTTATGTATTGTCAAAGGGGAGACCATATCAGCCAGAATTTGTCAGATTTTTGGCAACCACGTAGCAATCGGTGATATCCACATTTTGAAAGACGGAGCCTGTGATGCAGACCAAAGTAACAAAATGCATTTTTTAGCTAAATATACCAGGACAATAAATAACTGTATTGCATCTTTTTAAACAAACTGTTCACATAAAGATTCAATAAATATAAAGCTGGGGTCATATCAAAGTTTAGTTCAAGAAGATCTTTCAATACCCTATGTATTTTTTTCCAATATGGCAACATTTTGTCACAGTACCAAAAACAATGAATGAATGTGCCTTTATCTTTTTTACACTTGAAACATAGGCCTGTGGCATTGATAAACATCTTCTTAATACGCAGTGGTGTAAGATATATCCTATTAAAAAATTTAGAGTTGAGCTCATGGATCCCAAGAGAAGTACATTTCAGATACATATTATCACATACAATAGCCCAGTCATTCTCTTCAATGGTTCGACCAATATCCTTCTCCCAAACACCCTTCAGTTCCAGCAAGGTGGAAGTGCAATTACTAGACAAGATGTCATATGCCCTTGATATTAATCCCTTTAAACAAATTGGATTCAGTAAAAGGTCTTCAATCTCTGTTGTTTCACTTCTCAACTCTTCTTTTTTCTATCTTTGGTTTTAAAAAATGTCGCAATTGAAGTTATTTGTAAAAATTGGACTTTGGAACTTTATATTGCTCTACAATCTGCTGGAAAGACTTTAGGGTGCCCTCTGCAAATAAAAAAGATATTTGAGAGATTCCCAGTTTCAGCCATGCTGAAAGACCAATCTTCTGCAACGTTAAAGGCAAATCTGGGTTAAAAGAAAGTGGGGAAGACAAGAAAAGAGAGACAGAAATTCCTAGGTATGTCTTAATATCTCTCCAGGCTCGAAGAGTGTTTGATATGGTAAAATGTTCCGAAACCTTTTTTATCTTTGTAAAAAAATCTTTAAAAAATGGCAAAAATCTAATTGGTAATGGGGCGCAAGCTGTTTCTTCCATCTTATACCAAACAGAATTGGTCCTCTCACTACACCAACTGATCATATTTTTTATCTGGGCTGCCCAATTATAAATCTGAAGATTTGGCAGAGTATCCCACCCTTATCTTTTGGCTTCATTCATTTGGAAAATTTGATACGTAGCCTTTTATTATGAACTTTGAGAGGTGTTTACTGAAATCTTTGAAAAATGATTTTGCTAAATAACTAAGTATGGATTGGAATAAATATAAAAGCTTGGGAAGTACATTCATTTTTATTACATTTATTCTTCCTAGAAATGAGATTGGGAGTAAGCACCATGTTTTCAAGTTAAGCTTGATTTTCTCTATGAGAGGAATATAAATATTATTTATAAGATCATTAAGTGAAGCTGTGACAAAAATGCCTAGATATCTGAAGCCATTTTCTGATAATTGGAAAGGGGAAATAAATTTTAGATGTTCTAAAGAAGAGACATTTAAAGGTAGTGCAATGGATTTGGAAAGATTTATTTTATAACCAGAAATACTACTGTAATAAGAAATACATTTCAATAATACTGGAATAGATTGCTCTGGTTTAGACATAAATATAAGTACATCATCAGCGTAAAGTGATGCTCGATGATCTTCTCCTCCCACTATAATGCCATGGAAATTTATGCTCTGTCTAATGAGTTCTGCTAAGGGTTCAATGACTAGAGTGAAAAGCAAAGGTGAAAGAGGGCAACCCTGCCTTGTGCCTCTCCCTATGCAGAACGGAGTCGAAGTGAGACCATTCGCAAGTACTGTTGCTTTAGGATCAGAGTAAAGCAACTGAATCCACCTAATAAAATTTTCCAAGAGTGGCAAACAAAAAGTCCCACTCGACTCTGTGAAAAGCTTTTTCAGCATCAAGGTAGAGGACAAGTTCAGGGTGCCCTTCACTTTGAACAAAATTTCTAATACATTTCTAAGTGACAATATGACAGATGGTTATGAGTCTCTTACCTTCTAAAGTATTAGCAGCTTCATTTTGCTTCATATCTCTCAGGAAGTAGAGTGTGAGATCAAGAGCTGCTTCTTTGATACTGCATCTATTCTCATTAAAATCCTTCACAAAGTATTGTAAGGCTTCTTTTTTTAATATTTTCTTAAACTTTTCCAGCTCTTTCTTCAGAAATATGATTATTTTGCTTTCAAGATCCTAAAATCAAAGAAAAACACATTTTTATGTGTTCTTAAAAGGAAACGTAAATGATCAAGATAAATCAGCAATCAAAATTAAACTATCTTTTCGTTATAAATATAAACATTATGGAAATGTGTTTGCCTACTTGGAAGATCCAGAGGAGACTGTCATTGAAATTCTTGTAGTTCCTGTGAGTCTGGACATCAGAATCTAATGTCTCAGACTGAAGCCTATTAGTGAATAAAATGAAGTATTGCATTGCTTTCAGGGAAAATATTACAGAAATAGTTTGCAAATATTTTTTAACAAAGACAAATAGAAAGCAATAGCCGTTTAAGTTCACACTGTTAAAGTATAGGATCTATTTGAGTATAAATGTAGGTAAATATTAGGTCTGATTGTAAAATTTTCTGTCCTGCAAGCGAATAACACGGGGGCTGGTGAAAAATAATATATTCTGTATTGACAATAGGTATTTTCATACGCTATACAGCAGTTATGTTAGTGCACCAGAATTTATGGGGATTACAAAATACTGTATATAGTTTGCATCAAATCATTTTAATCTTCTTTGCTGATGCTCTTAGCATCTTAATGAAAACTCTAATAAATATTTGAACAATATACTGTAGTTTCAGGATAAATATTCAAAGAAATATTTTAGTTTTAGAAATATTTAGAAATATTTTATTAACAGTCCATGTGCAACCAACAATAAGAAACATATGAAATACCTTTTGTTATATGATGTTTTTTTCTCCCTAAATGTTGGTTGCTGGCCACCTTTTGAATGGTCACTCTTCACAGACAGAGAGCTGGACACATGTGAGCCTGATCTTACACTAATGACACAAAGAACAGAGAGAACAAAAGAAACAATATTACAGGAGGTACTCCAGGCTAATTTTTTAAGTTTTAGTGTTGTAAGTGGCAAAAATAGCTAACACAATACTGTAATGTAATACCTTTTGGTAGATGATGTTTTTTTCTCACTGAAATTTGGTTGCTGGTCATCTTTTGAATGGTCACTCTTCACAGACAGAGAGCTGGACACATGTGAGCCTGATCTTAATGACACAAAGAACAGAGAAAAATTAGTACAACCATATTAGTACAAACTCTGTTAGCCCTATTGATAAGATGAGAACATACTAAAACAAAATTAACATCATGTGTCTACTCCATAGCAATGAATATAATGAACAATGTGTCCAGTGATCAAGTCTGAGAAAGAGACAAAAATCTTTTAAAATTTCCCTGTAAAAATATCAACTGAGTTACACTGTAAAGCAGAGATTGATGTACATTTCTATTCATTTAAAGTAGGGCTGTCAGTTTAAAGTGATAACTATGGAGCAAATTTTGTGCCAATATTCATCAAACAAATCCAGTGCTTTGCAAATAAACACAATCTGCTTTGCAAAGAAAAACTCGACTTTCAAACAAACGCAAAGTGATTTGCAAATACAAAATTCTATTTGAGAGAAAATGCAGAGGTATGGACAAATATATGTATTATGTGTTACAACTGTGAGACTCCTTTGCCTTTTTATGAGGAAACTTGGCTTGATTTTCTCACAAATGCGTGCGGGCAGATTTTCTCACACGTGCAATTGAGCAACTCTCTTTTCCAAAAACAGCAGATGGCGCTGTTGGTCAATTTACGCTAGTCTCCCGAGACCCGAAACACCTCTTTACCTTTTCAGACCAGTATGAGTGGGGAACAGGTGAGTTTCTGTCTTACTATCTCTATAATTAACCATTTAGATGTTTTCAAAAAGCGACCCTACTACAGTGTCAGTGAAATTCACAACAAGTGCTGTAAAATTGTTAACATGATTGATTAGTTCAAAAATCAGGAGTGACATGGCTAAACATTTAACTAGGCAGTCTTTCCCTATAAAAACTGATCCCTCTTATCCTCTGTTGGATCGCAGGATATAGAATATACATATATTGATACAATTGTTCAACATTCAAAACAATGCAGGGGTATAACAATATATCGTGTCACAATATATCGTAATACAAAAATGCAAATGTAGAGTGGATAGCGACAATATTGTGTACCAAAAATGAAAGCATTTTGAATTTTATTTTTACGTTAGATCAAATAAGATTTATTGTCATTCTGCTATATATGTTGAGACATAGCCTCCAGTGGAGAGAAATGTTGTAGGCTACCTCTGCAGTAAAAGTTTAAACAAGTATAAAACTACACATAGACAACGTACTGAAAGGAGTAGGCTAAACTAATTATACAAATTGGCTACTATAATCAAACTAGTTAAAGTTCAGGTGAGCTTTATTGTGATTCAGCTATATAAATGTACCAAAATATAATCTAAACATTAATATCCCTTACGAAAATTAACCATGGTTTTACTAAATAAATACCATGGTATTTGTAGTAAAGCTGCCTATATTGAAATGGTAACCTGCAAAAAAACATGATTATCACACTTTTACTATAGTAAAACCAACTTCAATTTTCATAAGGGATATCATACTTTATTATCATATTTATGTTTATATATAGTATAGTAATATACATGCCTTGTACAACATGTAAAACTAAAAGTGGCCTGTAAGGAGATATTTCATATTTCAACCAATATACCAGCAGATTTTAGTCTGACAATAGCCTGTTTGGAAAAATCCAACTAAAATTATGTGTGTCTTTTTATATATGGTCGAGCAACATTTTAACTAATGAAGTTAAGAACAAAAGGCTACCGTCAGAAATTATATTAGTGGCTCTTTAAAATGCAAACGTTCATCTGAGTCACTCCGAGAAGAGTCCTCGCTGTCCAGAGTGTGTCTTCACCTGTGTAGCACGCTGTTTATTAAACCACTGTTTATTAAAATGCTGAATTTAGTATTACATCAGCGTGAACTTGTTCCTTCTCCCCAATTCACAGGACAAGAGTGACACCAGAAGAGAAATATTCATCATTTAGCTTAGCTAAAAAATACGTAATTATTTTAGACAAATGATAGCACAGTTACATCATTTAAAAAAAAAGTTTAAGATATTGTACTAAATAATGTGATTTGTTTTCTTTTTTTTTTATTAATAATTAATGACCTCTTGGGTGATATTACGATACTAAATTAAATTGTTTAAGCTTTCATTTTTGGTACACAATATTGTCGCTATCCACTATACGTTTGCATTTTTGTATTACAATATATTGTGACACGATATATTGTTATACCCCTGCATTGTTTTGAATGTTGAACAATTGTATCAATATATGTATATTCTATATCCCGCGATCCAACAGAGGTACGGAGAATGGATCAGTTTTTATAGGGAAAGACTGCCTAGTTAAATGTTTAGCCATGTCATTAAATGGTTAATTATAGAGATAGTAAGACAGAAACTCACCTGTTCCCCACTCATACTGGTCTGAAAAGGTAAAGAGGTGTTTCGGGTCTCGGGAGACTAGCGTAAATTGACCGACAGCGCCATCTGCTGTTTTTGGAAAAGAGAGTTGCTCAATTGCACATGTGAGAAAATCTGCCCACAAGCATTTGTGAGAAAATCAAGCCACGTTTCCTCATAAAAAGGCAAATGAGTATCACAGTTGTAACACATAATACATATATTTGTCCATACCTCTGCATTTTCTCTCAAATAGAGTTTTGTATTTACAAATCACTTTGTGTTTGTTTGAAAATCGAGTTTTTCTTTGCAAAGCAGATTGTGTTTATTTGCAAAACACTGGATTTGTTTGATGAATATTGGCACAAAATTCGCTCCATAGATAACTTAACACACCAGTGATATCACACCAGCTGCCAGCAGTAAGAGCAATATCACACAAGTGTTGATTTTGTCGCGAATATAATAACGAGTTTAAATGTGATTTTATATAGCAGTTCAGTAAATAAGACGTTGATATTGTGTTATATGTTAAACACAATATTATGTGTTTTTGCCATTTGCTCAATTTTACAGATATCATATTACCTTTAAAGCCATAGCAGCAGAATTGTTGTGCATCTCCGAGCAACACAGTGGTATTTAGTTTCTGAATGAATCTGTGTTTTGAACGAATCGTGTGAATCAAAGGCCCATTAATAAAAAGAGCCATTTACTTTATTCCAGAATGAACCAGCCATTCGAATGAATGAATGACAGGGCTTTTCACACTTGAAATTGTTAACCCTGGGTCATCCTAAATAAGCGAATCCTGGGTTATCTGTAATCAGTTTCACACTGCTCATACTATGCCTGGGGTTAACTGTTAACCCTGGGTATTCATTAACGGACGTTTCACACGGTACATTCCTAAACCCCCGGTTAATGTTCTTATTTGCAAATTTGCGGTGTCACTGTCTCTGATTGGACGAACAGCAGGCAACCTGTTTATACGGCTTTTCCCGCGTCTTGCCAGTTATTAAAAACGTTGCCGCTTATGTCTTTAGATCAGCGAAGATTGAGGAACAACTGATCAGCTGTACAGGCAGGGATAGCCATTTTTAAATAAATTTAGTAGCAGAGCTACTGCAAGCGATTTAGTGCCGGAAATCCATTTATCCTTTGCTGAACCTTCTGCATCTTCATGAAGAGCGCAGGTCATGGTTGCTTAGCAACGGCAGAAGCCATTGGAGCACAAGCTACAGCGCTCTGGAAAGAAGGAGAAAGCGGCGCGCTTAACATTTTAAACACGTTTTTAGGCACGACATGTGAACGGCCTCATGACGCACAAGGCCGAGAAAACAAAGACAAAAGTACAAAAGAAAGAAAACAAGGAGCAAAGTATGTGAATATTTCTTTGAATTTCTTTTAAGTGTGGCGAGACTAACGTTATTGTTTACTTGTACACAATAACGTTAAGAATAATACCGTCCCCTATTCACTGCAGTTCAAAAGATTTCCGTCTTTTGATATTACCTTCTCACCGACAACAACAAGCAAACACCGCTCCGTTTCACACTGAACAAACTTAGCACCGCAATGCGGGGTTAACACCACAAATGCGGTGCTAACCCTGCTCCGGAGCAGGGTTTTATAACCCCGGGTAAAATGCGATGCTGCTAACACCGCTTTCAAATTACAGGTGTGAAACGTGTCTTTACCCGGGGTTAAAAGCGGTGTTTAGAACGACGATAACCTGGGGTTAAGCGCAGTGTGAAAAGCCCTTTTTTGACAGTACTGATTTTCCTGTTCTGAGTGTTGAACCATTGCTCTGGGACTATTTTTTTCTTTTCTCTATTTCATAGTTGAACTTGTTGGACGTTCTACAGTGTTTTCATCTCAAGACGTTTGAAATTATTTTTTGGATGGACACTTGCATAGACTTTCTAAACTGGGAACAGAGCTTGCTTTTGAACAAAACTGCTTCTGTTTTTTTTGGTGTTGAAAGATTTTTCTGTTTCCGGAAACATTTTCATGGACAGTGATTTGTGACAGTGAGTCGTTTCTAAAAGGAAAAGACCTGATATTAACAGGTTTCCTTGGTTGAACTGATTACCCTGCCATATATGGACACTCCAACACCAGCCCAGTTCTACGGTGAGGTAAAAGACTAATATTGGGTTATGACTCTTACTCCGGTATGTTGATTGTATGTTGATATAAAAGTCAGTGAAGTGAGATGTAAAAATGTACTACGAACTGTTGGTTTAACTGAATATCATCTGAACTTTCTGAGGGAACTGTTTCCTTGATTCTGATTGTTGTGGGGATTACAGCAGTAAACAAAGAGACTCTGAATGCAAGTTTGAGTTAATTAAAAAAAAAAAATTTGGACATTTACATCGGTCAATTTTCAAGTGAAGAGTTTATTTGAATTTCTTTATTCTCTATTATTCTTGTGTTTTCTTTGTTCAAACACTCAAAATAAACCCAAACTTCTGTTATCTTGGAGTAGGGGCATTCCTCCTGTCTTGTGGGCTGATAGAGGGGAAGAAGGATTAATATTACTTCATACTCTGGGAGCTACCGTGTACATTATTGAACTCCAGAGCCTCAATCCTCATCAGTCGCTGATACAGAAGGCAAAAGCATACTCCGCAAGGCAGATAAAACCATACTTAAATAAGTACAGGAATTAAATGTACTAGGGTTTGAAGACCTAGATCTTGTCATTTCCCTAGTCATCCAAGATACATTGCTGAACATAATCTTACCCCTACGTTGTAGTGATATTTCCCGCTACACACGCACACACATATATATATATATACATATATATATATATATATATATATATATATATATATATATATATATATATATATATATATATATATATATGCACATACACATACACACATTAAAGGAATAGTTTACCCCAAAAATAAATTCTGTCAACGTTTACTCAGCCTCATGTCGTTTCAAACCAATCTTTTGTGGAACAGAAATGAAGGTATTTTGAAGACTGTTATTAAAGCTGTTTTAGTTACCAATGACTTTCATTTTATGAAGAAAAAATACTAAGACATTTTTTTAATTATCTTCTTTTATGCAGTGGTGTATAAAGTACCTGAAAGCCATACTCAAGAAAAATAAACAGATATCTTACCAGAAAATGACTTTGGTAGAAGTTGAAGTCACCATTTAGAATATTACTTGAGTAAAAGTCCTAAAGTATTTGATATTAGTATATATATGTGATATATGTTCATACGGAGTAGCAAGATTGTGTTTAGTTTTAACTCTTTCTTTGGGTAAGAATAAGAAGCACTTCATCCGGTACTTAGTGTCTTTCATGAAAACATTTTTGGAATCTGCATCTGAAGTGATATTTAGATGTATTTACATAGTTCAATGTAGCTCAGAGGGGACATGAATGCATTTAACCTGCAGTTACAGATGCATAAATAGTCCTAATGTTTTTTTTTAACGTAAAACATTGAATACTGATATTTGAAATGATTTAAAACATGAAACAAATGTGAAATTAAAACCGCCAGTAGGTGACAGCAAGTGACTGCCCACCAGCAACTATAGTTGCCGCAGTTTATAGTTGTCATTTTCCATTTGTAAGTAATTTTCTAGATGTTTTCCATGTTTGATGTCTCAATGACATGCAAGCTAACAACCAAATAAAGGATGTCAAGGGGAAAAAAAGGTATTCACTTCCTTCCTGTCACATGAGGCTGTCAACTTCCTACTCCTATTTTCAGGAAGCATGGCAAAGGCAAACCTTCCCAAGGAAAGGTCATTTTCATGTTACTAATAAGTATTTTTTGTTGACTTATATACATCTACATAATCATGAAGGTCTCTATAATCATCCAAACAAAATAATTCTTACAAGAGACCTATAGTTTTTTGTATACTTAGTCATAAGTCCAAGTGGCAACTATAGTTGCCGGTGGGCAAATGACTTGTAAGTACATATAACATATATCATGGGGAAATGGGGGTACTGTTGCTAGCATCATGCTACTCATGTTACCTTCTTGTTAAAAACAGATTTTTAGCATCATGCTAGCAACATGCTAACATGTTAGTATGTTGCTAGCATCATGCTAATCACATTAAAGGGGTGGTTTACTGCGATTTCACTTTTTTCATTTTAAATAGTGTGTAATGTTGCTGTTGGTGCATGAACAGTATCTGCAAAGTTGCTGCACTGAAAGTTCAACGTAAGCGGAGATATCGTCAACGAGATACTTCCCGGGTTGCATACGAAATAAACCCATCAACCCCTCCCTCCGGAACATGCCAAAGAGGGGGCAAGGCCATGTTCTGCGGCTTTGTCGAAGAGGAAGAGTTATAGTGGAGAGTTGTAGTCATGCCGTCGAAACGGTGTTATTTTCACCCAGCTGTCAGGTCTTCTGTGTTCAGGCTTCCTACGGACGCTGTAGATCGTCAACAATGGTTAAAATTTATGTTTGATTATGTTCCTGACAATTACAATCCTAATTTAGCTCTCTGTGCTGCGCATTTTACGGAAGACAGCTTCAATGCCGGATTCACACAGAAACTATTACTAAAACATGGAGCAGGACAACTTTAAAACCAGAGGCAGCAGTTGTTGGGCCACAACCTGTAAGTAAGATTTCATAATTTTAAATGTATTTGCATGTATAATTTCAGACGTAATGTTTTAGTTTTATCAAGGTCGTAAACAAATGCCAACGCTGGCTTTAGTAGCCAGTTAGTTAAATGCTATTTCGTGTGTCTATGACAAACGCGTACAAACATTTTGGACCCGAATTTGTAATTATGTACTAATTTTGTAAATGTATTTTCCATGTATACTTTATGACGTAATTTTTCGATTTGATCAAGAACGTAAACACAAGCCAACGCTGTTTGGTTATAGTAGCCAGTTAGTTCGAGGCTATTTTGTGTGTATAAGACAAACGTGTACAAACTTCAAACAATTATATGTAATCACAACAGCAAACTTCATTCAGAAACGTGTTGTAAGAGCCGTGCTTGCAGAAGTTCTGCTTGACTCTCTTCATTACTGCTTTCTGGGTCTGATTCTGGCTCAAACTGATACGGCAATATTGACACCATTATTTACCTTTGACCGCAGCACATGCTGTCGCCCCGTGAAGGTAATGGGCGTGAAGTTTCCGGACAATGTGCAGTACGCAGTTTAGCCAATCACAACACACCGGCCCAACCAACCAATCTGAGCCCATCGCCTGTTTCTGAGGGAGTGGTTTCAGAGAATCAGGAAGTCAACCGGTCGTTCAAGTGACAGAGGAGAAAGCGGCTTACAATAAAGGTGAAATATATGAAAAATAAGGCGTTTTTAACAAACGAAACACGAAGACATGTTATATTGCACCCCATAAACACAATCAAGCAAAGAAAAAAAGCAGTAAACCACCCCTTTAACAACTTGTTTAAAACATGTTAACATCATGCTAGCAAAATGTTAATCATGCTAATTTTGTTTTAACATTTTCTTGTGTTGATGTTGTTAGCATAATGCTAACACAATTAACATGTTGTTAGCATGTTGTTAACATGATGCTAAAATGATTAGAGTTACTATTAGTGCCTAGTGCCGAGTTTTCCCAGGGCAAGCACCACTCACATTTTCTTCAGAAAATGTACAGTGCCCTCCACTAATATTGGGACCATTGGTAAATTTGAGCAAAGGCAGCTGTGAAAATAAATTTGCATTGTTTATGTTTTTGATCTTTCATTAAAAAAATTCACACAAAAAAATGAAGTAAAACAACTGAAAGTTGTTTCATGATGATTTTTTTTTTTTTTTTCTCCAATGCATGTCAAAGTCTTCAGGCATTATAGGAGAAAACTCAGAGCTGTTATCTTGCACTCTCAGAAATAAAGGTACAAAAGCTTTCACTGGGTACCTTTTCAAAAGGTACACTATTGTACCTATTAGGTTCAAATATAATAATAATAATAATAATAATAAACTTTATTTTCTATAGCGCCTTTAAATGGAGATCTCAAAGCGCTTTACAACAACAAATAAAACCATACACAATAACAATCAAAAACACAACAAATAAAACAATGTAAAAATAATACAAATTTAATTAAAAGCTAATCTTTCATTAAAAAAATTCACACAAAAAAATGAAGTAAAACAACTGAAAGTTGTTTCATGATGATTTTTTTTTTTTTTTCTCCAATGCATGTTGGACACAATTATTGGCACCCCTAGAAATTATTATGAGTAAAATATCTCTGAAGTATATTCCCATTCATATTTACATTTTAGCACACACGGGTGACTGGGAGCATGAAATTGTCCAGCCATGACTTCCTGTTCCACAGGATTATAAATGCCAACTGATAAAAAAATCTTAACCTAACTGCCTCTGTTAGAAATCTTATAATGGGCCATGGTTGGATCTTCCATCAGGACAATAATCCAAAACAAACATCAAAATCAACACAAAAATGTGTCACTGAGCACAAAATGAGGCTTCTGCTATGGCCGTCCCAGTACTCTGACCTGAACCCTATAGAAAATGAGTGGGGTGAACTGAAGAGAAGCAGCACCAACATGGAGCTGGGAATCTGAAGGATCTGGAGAGAATGGTCTCTGATCTCTTCTCAGGTGTTCTTCAAAGTCTTCAGGCATTATAGGAGAAAACTCAGAGCTGTTATCTTGCACTCTCAGAAATAAAGGTACAAAAGCTTTCACTGGGTACCTTTTCAAAAGGTACACTATTGTACCTATTAGGTTCAAATATAATAATAATAATAATAATAATAAACTTTATTTTCTATAGCGCCTTTAAATGGAGATCTCAAAGCGCTTTACAACAACAAATAAAACCATACACAATAACAATCAAAAACACAACAAATAAAACAATGTAAAAATAATACAAATTTAATTAAAAGCTACCCTAAAAAAATGAGTTTTAAGGCAAGATTTAAAATTGCTAAGATTTTTAGCTTGCCTTATCTCAATCGGTAAAAAATTCCACAGTTTTGGAGCTAATGAAGAAAAAGCCCTAACGCCCATCAATCTTAAACGGGTTAAAGGAACAGTTAGAAGACCAGTTTCAGATGAGCGAAGGTCACGTGTTGGAATATAAGGAATTAAAAACTCAGACAAATATTGAGGTGCCAACCCATGTAAAGCCTTGTAAGTAAGCATCAAAATTTTAAAATCAACCCTAAAACTAACAGGAAGCCAATGCAAAGACTCCAAGACTGGTGTAATATGATCTCTCATCCTAGTTCTAGTAAGGATTCTAGCAGCCGAGTTTTGCACTACCTGCAATTTGTTTAGGGTAGCTTTTGACGCCCCAGCCAACAAGGCATTACAATATTCAATCCGGGTAAACACAAAAGTGTTAATCAACCTCTCAGCAACAGGAAAGGACAGCATTGGACGTAGAGTCTGGCAATATTTCTAAGATGAAAAAAAGATGTTTTAACAGTGCTTTGAACATGTGGCTCAAAAGTTAAATTGGAGTCGAAAATAACCCCCAAATTCTTTAGTTTTGTTTTAAACTCCATAATTGAACCATCAACGGACAAAGTAATCGACCCAGCTTTACGTAATTGGTGAGGTGAACCAATGAGCATAACCTCAGTTTTTTCACTGTTAAGACAAAGAAAATTTTGTGACATCCATTCTTTTATCCTAGAAATACATGTGGAAAGAACATCAACAGACACAAGATCATTAGGTTTAGTATGTATATAAATCTGAGTATCATCTGCATAAAGGTGAAATTTTAGACCAAGAGATCTCAAAAGCTGACCAAGTGTAAAAATATAGATGTTAAAAAGCAAGGGGCCCAAAATTGATACCTGAGGGACTCCAGATTGCACAACACCAATTTTAGACCTAAATCCACCCATGGAAACAAATTGCTTACGATCAGAGAGGTAGGACTTAAACCAATTAAGTGCAATATCAGAGACCCCAAAAACAGTTTCTAGACGAGTAATTAAAACCGAATGATTTACAGTGTAAAAAGCAGCACTGAGATCAAGCAGGATCAAGATTGATAGATAACCAGAATCTGAAGCAATTAACAAATCATTAGTAACCTTGACCAGTGCTGTTTCAGCACTATAGAATTTGCGGAAGCCATATTGTAAAGGTTCAAAAAGATTGTTTTCAGTCAAATGAGAAATTAACTGAGAAGCAACCACTCGCTCCAGAATTTTAACAAGAAAAGGAAGATTAGATATTGGACGAAAATTTGAAAGGTTTACACAATCAATATTTGTCTTCTTTGGTACTGGGGTAACTGCAGCAATTTTAAAACTTGGCGGGACAACCCCAGTACACAAAGAGTCATTTATAATGCTCAAAACAGCAGGACACAAGGAAGCAAAACATGACTGAAACAGACTAGTAGGTATGGGATCAAGCAAAAAAGTGACTGGCTTCATTTGAGAAACCTCCTTTTGAAGAGAATATGAATCAAGTGTACAAAAATTTGAAAAAAAAGTACCGGAATAAGGAACATTAACAGAAGAGGGCGACAATAAAATAGAAGCACAAATACCCTTGTGTACATTATCAATCTTGGTAGCAAAAAAGTCAAGAAACTTATTACAAAGATGAGTTGAAGCAGTAACATGTAAAGAACTATTACACTTCAGCAATCTGTTAATACAGTTAAACAGTTGTCTCGAGTTCCTCTTCAGGAACTCGAGCTGCGTCCAAGAACGCTAGGGGAACGCCTCCAGCGTGACCGCGCTCTGATACAAATGTAATCTGTCCAAAGGATGGGCGAGACGTCACGGGCGGGTGACGTAATGGCCAGGAGGCATAAAAGCACGTGCGGTGGAACCGGCGTCAGCTTTTGTCATTCAGCAACCGCTACTCTGTGTGTGTCTGTCGATCTGTGTGGCGAGTCTTATTTAGTGTTGTTTGTCACTTGAAATAAGCTCCACAATGTCTAAAGTGCAGAGAAACTGCACTTGGGCGAGAGCAGATCGCATTACAGGCTGTGTTTTTCACTAACAGTCCGTGTGTGGTCTGCTTGAGAGCAGAGCACGCAGAGTCCGCTTGTGAGCGTTTGTCGCTGCGTATGCTTACTCTCAGAGGGCTCTCTTTGAGGAGGGAGCTTTCACATGCGTTCCTTGCGTTACCGGCCCGCTTTGTCTTTGCACGAGCATTGTTTGCACAAGCTTATTATGAACGAGGTTGTCATTATAGCAGTGTCCCTGCATAGGAACGGAGTTCGCGCTGTCAGCTCGAGAGAAAAAAAGAAGAAGAAAAAAAGGGGCTGATCGTGCTGCTCCCCGCCGTATGATCTCGCGGTTCCGGTCCGCCGCTGCTGAGGCACGGCGGCGAATGAGATCGCGGGGATCGCACATAGATCTGGCGGACGGGTTGGAGACGGGTTCGCCCTCTCTCCACATGCAATCCCCAGATCTAGCGCTCTCGCTCGGGGCTGGAAGCCGCGGTGCGGTTCTTCCCCTTTGAGTGAGAGCTCACTGTTGCAGCAGCGTTGCCGGCGGCGCATGCATTATGTCATTCTCGTTCGTTTCATGAATCCTTTTCATATCAGACCGTATTTACTTGTCTGGTTGTTTTTCTCCATTTAATTCTGAGGAATTAAATGATCTATTTCATCTAACTAGGAGAAGTTAGGTGTGTATGTGTAAAAGGAGCCTAAGAAAACTTGGGATTTTCTCGGTGAGAGCACAATGTTTTACTTCTCTTCCTCTGAGGAGGTTGATGTGGTCAGCAGGGGCTGCTGGGCGGAGCAGCCCCAACCGTGTTCCAGCTCCTCATAGGGAGCGTCACTTCTCTTACTCCCCAGTATGTTGGAGTCAGAGTGGCGCTCCTGGGCCGAGGCCTTCTAGCAGAAGGCGGATCTGCGGACCGTCACTCTCGCTGGATAGTCTTTGGCTAAAACATCCTGCTGCCTATGGCCCAGGACTTCTGAGGGCCGGCCCTCTGGGGAAGAGTGGCATACACGGTGCCCGTCTCTCCTCAGTGCCCTCAGGAGATCGGTCTGCCAACCCTGCCACGTACGGTGTTCCAGGGCGCAGCGATCTCCAGCGAGCACACATCTCAGTTTCTTCCGCCCGGAAACGTAGCGGAGCTGAGATGCTCGCCACCCCTTCGGGGGTCTCTAGAGCAGCTAGTTTGGCTTTCTCCTGCCGGTGTGCCGTTCAGGATACCGAACTAGCCGCTCTGATTATACCAGAGGCCAGTCTCCAGAGACTGGTTCCTTAGTAGGCACCTGGCGGTGTGGGAGCCCCTGCCAAGCGTGTCTCATTGGGTCCTGCGTTGCAGGCTCTGGTTCTATCAGTCTAGTCTTCCTAGAAGATGACGCGAGTCTGAGGACAGTCGCTTCAATAGGAGACTTCGGCTGAGGTAGTCCTGGTGCCCATGGCCCAGAACTTATGAGGCAGGCCCTCTGGGGAAAAGCGGCGTACACCGCGGTACATGGTGCCCGTCTCTCCTCAGTGCCCTCAGGAGATCGGTCTGCCAACCCTGCCACGTACGGTGTTCCAGGGCACAGCGATCTCCAGCGAGCTCACATCTCAGTTTCTTCCGCCCGGAAACGTAGCGGAGCTGAGATGCTCGCCACCCCCTTCAGGGGTCTCTAGAGCAGCTAGTTTGGCCGTCTCCTGCCGGCGAGCCGTTCCAGGACACCGAGCTAGCCGCCCTGGTTATACCAGAGGCCAGTCTTGAGAGACTGGTTCCTTAGTAGACTATTTGGCAGCGTGAAAACTACTGCCAAATGTGTCTCCATGGGACCTGCATACTGTAGAGAGAGGCTACAGAATCCAGTTTGGTTCTCCTCCGCCTCTTTTCAACGGGGTGAATCCCACTCTGGTGGGCCCCGAGCAGGTTCTGGTAATGGAGCAGTAGAGTACTCTCTTGAGGAAGGAGGCCATCGAGGTGGTCCCTCCTCTCGAAAGAGATTCTGGGTTCTACAGCCGGTACTTCATAGTTCCCAAGAAGGATGGAGGTTGGCGTCCCATTTTAGATCTGCATCAGTTGAACCACTCAGTCAGCAGACTGAAGTTCAAGATGCTCAAGCAGGTCGTGTCTCAGATCAGGTCCGAGGACGGGTTTGTCACGATCGATCTAAAAGACGCATACTTCCATATCTCCATCCTTCCCACTCACAGGGAGTTCCTGAGGTTTGCTTTCGAGGCAAAGCTCACCAATATCGGGTTCTTCCTTCGGCCTAGCACTCACCCGCACTTTTACAAAGTGTGTGGATGCCGCGTTAGCTCCGTTGCGGCTACAAGGCATCCGCATATCCACTTTGGTTGATTCTCGCTCTATCAGAGCAGATGGCGGCTCAACATCAAGATGTTGTTCTTGCTCGCATTAAAGTGTTGGGGTTAAGACTGAACGCCAAGAAGAGTGTGCTTTCTCCATTACAGAGAACCACTTATCTTGGTGTGGTGTGGGATTCGACCACGATGCAGGCACGTGTGTCCCCTGCTCGGATCGAGTCGATCCTCACGGCAGTCAGGAGAGTGAAAGAAGGCCAGTCACTCAATAGTGGTGGCTCAAGACCAAGGGGTTCTCCCCAAGGGGAAACCCGCTTCACATGATCAAGGTCACGTGGTGGTGCCTACGTGCCTTAGACATGTGGAGACATCCTTGGTTCTTGTCTCAGGGCCTGGTGCTGGGAGCTCCGTGTCGCTGCGTACGCTAGCGACGGACGTGTCCCTCACCCTGCCCGCAGTCTGTGGAGTACTCGCCGTCTCATGTGGCACTTCAACTGCCTGGAGATGCTGGCGGTGTTTCACAGAAACACTTTCTCCCAGACCTAAGAGATCGCCGGTGTTGGTGCGATAGCACCGAAAACACTGCGGTGGTCTCTTACATCAACCACCGAGGTGGTCTGCGTTCACGCCCCCTGCACAGGCTGGCGTACCAGATCCTTGGGTGGTCCCAGGACAAACTCCTCTCGCTGAGAGCAGTTCACATGCCTGGGCATCTCAGTGTGGGAGCAGACATCCTGTCGAGGCAGGGGCTGAGGCCCGGGGAATGGATGCTTCACCCTGAGCACATTTGGAGAGTGTTTGGCCAGGCTCAGGTGGACCTCTCCGCTACTCAGGTAAGTACACAGCGCATGTCCCCTCTGGTACTCTCTAATTTCATCCAGCTCCACTGGGGCTGGATGCCATGGTACAGACGTGGCCAAGGCTTCGTCTGTCGTTTTCCCCGATCGCTCTGCTCCCGGGAGTTCAGCGAGAGTGCGCTGACACGAGGTCTGTCTACTTCTGGTAGCACCGTTCTGGCGGGCCGAGTATGGTTCTCGGACCTGATTTCTCTCCTCGACGGCTCTCCATGGGAGATTCCGTCAGGAGGATCTCCTCTCACAAGCGGGGTCTGTCACCCCGCCCGGAGCTGGAAGTTGTAGGTGTGGCCCTGAGGCACAGCCCATAACTTCCGGTCTCCCAACCGAGGTTGTTGAGACCTTCCTCCAATCCAGAGCTCCCTCAGCGAGGAAACCATACGCCTTGAAGTGGAACTTTTCACTTCTTGGTGCGGAGACCGCCAGCTCGACCCAGTCAACTGCCCGATTGATACAGTTCTGGAGTTTGTGCGGGCCTGTTCCTCCAGGGTTAACCCACTCCACCCTGAGGGTTTACGTGGCGGCTATACCGGCCTACCGCGCCCTTCTCGGTGGCCTTTCAGTGGGTAGGCACCCCCTAGTTACATGTTTTCTCCACAACACAAGGGACTTGTACACCCTGAAGTGAAGTGTCACTTCATGGTGCAGAGGTTGCCAGCTCGACCCAGCCAACTGCCCATTTGGTACAGTTCAGGAGTTTGTGCGGGCCTGTTCCTCTGCAGGGTTAACCCACTCCACCCTGAGGGTTTACGTGGCGGCTATACCGGCCTACCGCGCCCTTCTCGGTGACCTTCAGTGGGTAGACACCCCCTAGTACATGTTTCCTCCAGAGGCTGAGGCCTCCGGCCAGAGAGTGTTTGCTATGTGGTGGATCAGGATGCTATTCCATAGCCTCGAGTCCTCTGCTCTCCCTCTTGGGGATCAAGACTCACTCTTCAGAAGTTGGCCTTGGGACGCAGCCACCTGTGACCTTTTTCCCTCGCCTAGCTGTGCTCCATCCACACTAGGCAGGATTTGTCAGTCTGGCAGCGTGGGGATCTCGTTCCCCTAGCGTTCTTGGACGCAGCTCGAGTTCCTGAAAAGGAACGTCTTAGGTTACGTATGTAACCCCAGTTCCTCGAGGAACGAGGCGCTGCGTCTCGGCCATACTTCCGGCATCCCTGCGGCGGTTGTTTCATTCCTGAAGCTGGCGCGGTTCCACCGCCGCGTGCTTTTATGCCTCCTGGCCATTCGTCACCCGCCCGTGACGTCTCGCCCATCCTTTGGACAGATTACATTTGTATCAGAGCGCGGTCACGCTGGAGGCGTTCCCCTAGCGTTCTTGGACGCAGCGTCTCGTTCCCTCGAGGAACTGGGGTTACATACGTAACCTAAGACGTTTCTTTGGTTGTCATCAATCATCTTAGAAAAATAATCTGATCTAACAGAAACCATTCTAACCTTATACTCTTGTAAACAATCTTTCCAAGCTTCATAATTAACAGTCAAACCAGAAAGACGCCACTTCCGCTCCATTTTACGACAAGATGTTTTCATCATACGCAAATCATCATTATACCAAGGAGCAGGACGTACAAAAGAAACAGAACGTGACTTTTGAGGAGCAAAAGTATCCAGGCCAGACAGGAGAACAGAATTTAACATGGAAACCTTTGTCTCTAATGGATCAGACAAAGAAAAACTACTTAATGAGGAATCAATAAAAACAGAAAAATCAGAAAGCTCAATTGATCTCCATTTCCGATATGTCATAATACGAGACGAGGAAATATTAACACCAGGTAAATACAGATCAAAAAAGATTGCCAGATGATCAGACAATCCCAAATCAACAGTAGACAACTGAGACACAAGAGAACCACTTGAAATCACCAGGTCTAAAATATGTCCTTTGTTATGTGTAAAACAGTCAACAAACTGATTCAAGTCAAAGCACTCCAGTAAAGACAAAAAGTCTTTTGTTAATGCAGAATCTTTTTTGTCCATGTGGATGTTAAATTCCCCTGAATAAGAGTTCTCTCAAATTTGAGGCACAAATAGGACAACAGCTCTGCAAATTCAGGTAAAAAGTATTTGTTTGCATTAGGAGGCCAGTAGACTGTAA